>NW_010121967.1:0-10340 GCF_000699245.1 Pterocles gutturalis
GTCGTGTTGTGCCGCTCCCCCCGCCACCTGTGCCGCTGGCTTCCCGCACCTCTTTCGCAGCCACAGCGAGCGCTGCCCGGCGCCGCCGCCCGACGTGAAGTACATCTCTCCCAAGCACCGGCTTATCAAGGTTGAGAGTGGCAATGTCGGTGGTGGCAACGGTGGCGCAGGCAAGAAGCTCAGCAAGGGCTCCAAGCAGCTGACAACCTCTGTCACGTCTATCGTGAAAGATAAAGTAAGTGTTGTGCTCCTGCCCCCCCTAGACTAGGTAACAGAGCTGGGGCTATCCTGGAAGGATATTGGTGAGGGGATTAGGTCCTGTTTGAATGCATCTGGAGAAGCCACTGTTTCCCACCATGCTTCATTGGGTGACCTGGCGCTTTTTAATATCTTGGGGCCGGCAGGCCACGTGCAAGACTGGCACAAGAAGTGATGATTCCCTCTCCTCTGGGCTTTCAAACTCACTTCCTTTGTGATGGGGAAGGTTTGTAGGTTTGCCAGGCCTTGCTCTGGGGCACAGTGCACTGCCAGCCTCATGACTGGTACTAAGGCATGCTCTTGCAGGAGAGGATGTGTCTTTGAGGGCGTGCTTGGGGAGCCCCAGAGTCACTTGAGAAGCCCCGTGCTTGTGACCCAAAGTTGTGGCCTCAGCCCCATTGCATGTGGTATGGAGTGGTCATTTATTAAAAAAATTAAAAAAAAAAATCTGATGTCATCTCAAGTCAAACTGCCTATATTTAAGGAGACGGTTTGTCATATGTCTAGTAATAACTTCTTAATCTTCTAGTTCAGCGTTGAAGCTGTGGTAGTTCAAAGTCCTGTGCTCCAACAGCATCACAGCTTCACAACTTCCATGACAACTGTGTTTCTAACTGGCTAGTACCTGTAGCAAACTCTGTAGCTACTGGCTCAGTTGCAAATGCTCTATCTTTTACTTGTCATTCTCTACAAATATTAACAAAATACTGTACATACAGTGCTAGAAAGTTCTGGGCTCAGGAAGTCGGGCTACAGCTGGGAAGCTCTGCAGAAGGAAGTAGTGTTAATTATTTTGTAAACACAGTACATATCCCACCACCTCTGTTGGTCCTGTGAGTATAGTTTTTTTTTTTTTTCATATATTGTAAATTAGTATTTCTTCATTTTGTAAATTGGCTTCTGCAACTTCAGTGTAATAATAATGTCACAGGAATGCTAAGTATGTGCTGAATGTTATCAGTTTAAATGATCTGTGTGTACGTGTTTAAATATGTAACGTGATTGCATTGAGTGGTGACACATTTCCATGACAACCTGATAAATTATATCCTGTCCAGGTGGAATTCCAAAGAAATCAGTTTACGATGGTGATAATGCAAGATTAAAAGCCTAGAATTTATAGATGTCTGTGGCATTTTAGGTGTAGTTTCTGACTGGAAGCAGCTTCTTTCGTGGAAGTGGACGGTTAAGGTTAGAGTCTTACTATGGTACAGTCTCAGTATGGTCAGTCTTCTTTCAGTTGACTCTTGTTGATACTGTGTATCTGTTCTTAGGCAAATAGTTTCAGCAACATCATACTTCAGAGGACTAACTGCTTTGGGCAATGTGCTTCCAAGTGCACATGCTTTTTTTTTTTTTTTTTCTTTCTTTTTTTTTTTTTTTTTTCCTTTCAATTTTAGACCCTACTGAAGCAATTTTCAAAGCAGAAACTACATCTGTTGCTAGGTAGCCTGCTACCTTGTGTGGTCATAAGTCTGTGTGCTGCTCCCGAGCCCTTTTTACAGGTTCTAAAACTTGTTTTGAATAAATAGCCTGCAATTTTTTTTTTTTTTAAAGATACAGAACACTTGTGTCGTAGTCACATTCTTTCTCTTTTTGAGAGAGAGAACTGTATGTGACAAGCAGGAAATCTTAACATGTCTGAGAAATAAAATAATCCATACACCTCAAAAGGTAAGTGTGCCTGACCCCACCAAGAACAGAATTTGGTTATGAGCAGCTACGTAGCTTGCCTTGTTCAATACTTTTTTTGTCCCAATAGTGGAAATTAAATTTCTTTTATTTCACAGCCCTGAAATGTGAAGCCTGACAGGTGAACCTGGTAAACCTCAGTCATAGTGGGCAGGAAGAGAACTGCTTCTCTCCTACACCTGTCGTTCACTGAGGAGAAAAAATGAGGAATTCAGTTAACGGAGTGTGTCTAGTTCAGTGGCAAATAAAGCAAGTGGAAATAAACTTCTGTAAGAAGGATATAGTAGAGGGGGCAGTAAAGAGGGTATCAGGAAAAACTACAGATCTAACATTCAGAAGAGTTGATGGAAATGTTAAAAACATCCAGGGGAAAAAGAAGTCTGTGAGTATCACAGCTTAAGCTAGTAAGTACCTTAGGAATGAAAAAAAGATCTAGTTGCTGTATAGCAATATGTTAGTGTTTGATGATCCAACAGTGTTTACTGAATGTGTCCTGTTTTTATTCTTTTTCATATACAAAGACAGAGTGCTGTTTTCCTTTACATGTTAACTGAGAAATGGGAAGTATGTTTTTCAACAAATTCAGTGAGCAACTTTATAACTTTTGTGGCTGGTCATCAGTAAAAAGTTGATTGAAGAGCTCAGTTTTGTGTTAAACTTGAAAGAGTTACTAGAATGGGTAAGAGATTTAGGAAGGTGATTGTTTGGTATGATTACTTATAAAGGACAAATGGCCAAGTATGAATAATGACAGACTGGTTAGTTGAAATTCCCAGGAAAAAATTATAGACTATCTGATTCAGGAAGTAAAGGAGATGGGCATTAAAAGCAACGGCAGGCATGATTATATTTTGCAAGATTACAGGCATAGATTGTGAAAGTAACCACACAAATGTAGTGTATCTGGGCTTCAGGAAGCTCTCATGTGTAGAGGCAGAAGTACTGTCTAAAGATGAAACAGAGAAACCCAAATTGCCATGCATCTTTAACAGTGAGGTGACTAACCTTTATAACAGATACCCAAGGGAGAGTCACCATTACCACCTATCTTTGAATTCAAATCGATGGTTGGGTGTTTTGGGGGTTTTTGTTTGTTTGTTTTTTCGTTTAGGTAGTATAATTGGACAGATTTGGGGGCTTTTAACAGTGATGCTTGTCTTCAAAGAGGGGAGAGCAGTCTGTGTTAGTATTCATGGCAGAAGCAGCTTAATTCCTCCAGTATGGAGGATAATGAATTACTAACTTCCATCTTTAGTGCTGGCCTGGGAGGTGTTAACTGCTCCTGTGGCAGGCAAAGCCAGAACGACATGTGGCCGTATGCCAGAACAACCTGTCAGCAACTGTATTTGTGTAAAAATAAATGTGAAACTTGGCTTAACATCAACTCAACAGACAAACCATTCGGTGAACTTGGAATCTGAAAGAATGAGCTGAAGTCTTCCTGAGCAAGTCTCTATCTGGCATTGTGTGGTGTGTGTGTAAATGCATGAAAATATAATAGTTGAAGGGAAAGTGTCTGTGTGAAAGGATACTTTGTGTACTTTCTCACTTATTACACTGTTTTTAACCTAAACATTTCTCTGCCTGGCTTTGCAGCTGAAGAACCTGGAACACTATTCAAACAGCAGATGTTACTCTGTTGCAAGAAGTTCTCATGATTTAAAGGCCAAGATTGTAGCATACTTGTCCTTTAAAATATAGTTATTTCATAATAAGCAGCATTTGCACTTCCTCTGTGCAGCAAAGGCAGAACTGTGCAGCAGTCCTGGATATTTAACGAAGAAGACACTGCAAGTTGCAAGATCTATTTCCACATATCTGGTGCTGTATAAATTAGCTCGGTTGTCCACAGGCAGAGCTGATCCCGTGAAAAAGCATGTAAATGTTGTATGGCAGCATCAATCAGGCAGGAAATTGTTCAGGGCAGCATAATTGCTGACTTGTTTTACAAAGGTCTGAAAGCAATGCGTGTGAATTTGACACTTGTATAAGAAAAAAAAAACACACTTGTATAAGAAAAAAAACACTTTCCCCTCCCCCCTCTCCCCCCCCACCATGGGATCCACCTCAGAAGTGTGTGGTACAGTGATTTGGCTGCTAGCTAAGCATTGGGGCTAAACCTGTTTGCCTTGAGAGCTTTCCTCCCATTATGTAAGAAACAAGCATGTTTCTGACATTGCAATAGACTGTGGAAGTACTGTTTGAACTTTTAAGGTCTTGCATAAAAGTACTTAGGCTTCATGGAACACTATTAATATCTGTGTATAAAACCTTTTAATGAACATTGAGAAGATGTTTGTTTTCTATATATGAAAGGTCTATGTTTTATTTGATGTTGCAAGTGTGAACAAATTAGATGTCTTTAACAGTCTTGCAGCTGCTGTTTTGAGATGCACTGAGAGAATACGTGAAAGATGCCTTAAGCAGTGTTGAGGTTATTTATATCTATCTATCTATATATATATTTATATCAAAGTATATAGTTTCCAGAAATCCTAAACTACAAAGGTAACTCTGTGTCTTATTCCCATGTTTAATCTATTGCAGCAGGGTGTCAGGCTACCCACTCTTTATAATTGGTTCTACTCTGAAAGAGTCTTCCTCTCTGCATGTGGTTCACGTTGGCATATGGCTCTGCCTTTGAGTCAAAGGTCTCAAGAAAAAGATACCAGTGGCCACTGGTCTTGTGAACCTGCATGAATGGCTTGGGCAAGGCTGCATGTAAAGGCAGCAAGCTGCATTTTTTGCATGTATCTCATGTTGCTATAGTGCAGCTATAATGCAGCTAGAAAGGCATTTTTCTGCCTATGTCAGTCTCATGATTAAGGGACTATCTTATGAATGGGAAGATATTCAGTTATTACCTGAGCCTGTGTGACTTCTTAGTGACTTCAGGGCTATTTGAGTGATATGGTAGGCTGTTCAGTTACAAGTATGCCTGGCATCTCCAGTGTATTGCACAGCTTACAACAGTCTCAACACTGGGAACCATCCAAATTTTCAGACTCTTGGACACAGAGAGATTCAAGCACAGAAAGTCTATCAGGAGTGAGTATGAAGCAATTGGACACATGGAGATTGACGGAGGGAATGGTAGTCTTCTGGAAGAATGTATCATATGTGTACCCTTGCAGTAAGCAGATCCAAAGCATTAAAAGAAAGTACTGCAGTTACTAGATTCAAGTGAGAAGACTGACTTGCCCCTTCTGAACTAAGGTGTGCTTATTGACCTATTTACTGGGAGACTGCAACTCAACATGTTCCACATGGCCCTATTCTGAAAAAGGCTAACACTGCAGTACAGGTGCCTGTAAGGGAATTGGGCAGAGTGGCAGACCTTTTTCCTGTTTCCACCGATTTCTATGCAACCTGTTTATCTAATGTCTATGAACTGTGCTTACTTGGCCCCCAATGAGCAAGAATACATGCTTGCACCACTCCTTCATATATACCCTCTCTTACTTCACAGGAGAACATGGAAGATGAACAGGTTTCTGTGCTGAGCTATCTTCCCAAATCCCAGAGATCCACATTGCTGCTAGGAACACAGGCTCTGAGCTGTCACATGGTTAATTTCTGGGCTCATTCCATGGTACAAAGTGCTCATTCCTTTTGGACTGAGAAGGTGAGGGATACAGGATGTCAGTATGAGGTTGAAAGCTCTAGGCAAAAATTCAGAAGGGTCTTACGAGGATCGGCTGAGGGAACTGGGATTGTTTAGTGTAGAGAAGAGGAAACAGCCTCAAGTTGTGCCAGGGGAGGTTTAGGCTGGATATTAGAAAAAAATTCTTCACTGAAAGAGTGATCAGTCACTGGAACAGGCTGCCCAGGGAAGTGATGGAGTCACCATCCCTGGAGGTGTTCAAGAAACGTGTAGCTGTGGTGCTTTGGGACATGGTTTGTTGAGTTAGGTGGTGTGGGTTGACAGTTGGAGTTGATGATCCTTGAGGTCTTTTCCAACCGTAATGATTCTATGATTCTATGAACATCTTTGTGGCCCTCCTCTGGATTTGCTCTAACAGGTCCATGTCTTTCTTATGTTTTGTGCTGGATGCAATACTGCATGTGGGGTTTCAAAGAGAGCAGAGTAGAGTGGCAGAATCACCTCCCTTCGCCTGCTGGTCACAGTTCTTTTGATGCAACCTGAGATATGGTTGGCTTTCTGGGCTGCAAGGGCACACTGCGCGGCTCATGTTCAGCTTCTCATCAATCAACACCCCCACGTCCTTCTCCTCAGGGCTGCTCTAAACCATTCTCCTCCTGGCCTTTATTTGTGCTTGGGATTGCCCCAGCCCACGTGCAGGACCTTGTACTTGGCCTTATTGAACTTTATGAGGTTTGCATAGGCACAACTTTCTAGCCTGTCCGGGTTCCTCTGGATGGCATCCCTTCCCTCCAGCACGTTGACCACTCCACACCACACAACTTTGTGTCATTGGCAAAATTTGTGTCATCAGCAAACTTGCTGAGGGTGTACTCTATCCCACTGTCCCTGTTGTCAACAAAGATGTTAAACAATGTCAACCCCAGTACCGACTCCTGTGGAACACCAGTCATCACTGGTCACCACTTGGACATTGAGGCACTGACCAGAAGACTTTGAGTGCGACCATCCAGCCCGTTCCTTATCTGCCAAGTGGTCTTTCTATCAAGTCCCTGTCTCTCCAATTTAGAGACAAGAATGTCATGTGGGACAGTGTCAAATGCTTTGCACAAGCCCAGGTGAATGACATTAGTCGCTCTTCCCTTATCCACCAACACTGTAACCCCATCGTAGAAGGTCACTAAAGTTATTAGGCATGATTTGCCCTTAGTGAAGCCACGTTGGCTGTCACCAATCACCTCCTTATTTTCCTTATGTGCTTTAGCATAGTTTCCAGGAGGATCTGCTCCATGATTTTGCTGGGCACACAGTTCAGACTGACCAGGCTGTCATTCCCCAGATGTTCCTTTTCTCCCTTTTTAAAAATGGGGGTTATGTTTCCCCTTTGCCAGTCAGCTGGAACTTCCCCAGACTGCCATGACTTCTTGAATATGTTGGACAGTGGCTTAGCAACTTGATCCAGGAATTCCCTCAGGACCTGTGGGTGCATCTCATCAGATGATGATTAATGAAGTGAAATTATCTAGAAAGGAAAAAGTTGAATCTGTGCTTCTCTTTTTAACCATCAAGTTCAGTAGTAAACTTGTGTTTTTAGTGTCTGTGTTTCAGACATTCATGCAGAGCGCTGTTCCATGGCAAAGAATATGGTTTGACTTCTCATTCCTTTGGTGCTCTGTGTCAGTGTGGTTGTATCCTTGACTAACAGTATGCTAGCCACTGTGTTGAAGTGGAGGAAGTTCATGAGACCTGGCAGTTGAAACAACATATGGTGGATTGTGGTGATAGGAAAGGGACTGTGGTACAGATCTTCCTGGTTATGTGACTGTTTCTCTAACTGTTACTGTAAAGCAGTCCATCGACAAGGAAACATACATAAGGTGTGGTTTTGGAGTTTTGCATTATGCATGAAGTGTAGAAAATTGTTTTGCAAACCATATTCTCCTAATGGCAGTGCATGGGATACAAATAATTTTTGTTGGACTTTTTTTTTTTTTTTTGACCTGATTTTCTGAAGGGAACAATGCTTGTTAATTGCTTTATCTGTCCGTCCTTCCGTAACTCTTGGATCTATTGGCAGATGCTGGAAGGTGTATTTTCAATTTTAAAACAATTGAGTGTATGAGTCAAGGAAGGACCCTTTCTTTACTGAGGGGAAAGCAGGTAGAGCTCTCTTTAAACTTTCAGCAGCAGCACCTTGTGTGGCCTGTATTGCCCTATGTGAAGCAGGGACAGGCATGGGGTAGCGAGGAACTGCAGTTTGTTGCCTGGGGTATCAAGGGCTTACAGGACAGAAATGGGGAGGCAAGAAGACAAGAACTATTGTTTATGTATCAGCTTGTTAGCAGTTGGGTCCTGTCACTGTGAGTGTATGGACTTGTAGAAACCACAAAGAGCAATTAATCTTCTCTGAAAATGAAACCTTCTGTATGGAGGAGTAGCTCTTGAAACACTTATTAGATACTGGCTTTTTTCCCCCCCCAATATCAGCCCACATCTGTCTCAGAAATTTGCACGCTACCTTTCCCAATTTGTTCTTCAGTTGCATTTTAGACAAGGAAGGTGTCTGTCTCTGAAAATCAAAGCTGTGAATGAGGCCTGTGATTTTTTCCAGGGGCAGAGCAGGAGGAAAGGTTCTATACACAGCTCCATCTGTAGAGTAGTCCTCTAAAATAATGACCTAATTTTCTGACCCATTAGCAAGATGTTGAAAATCTTTCTTTTACTCTTCCTGATCCTTCTGCAGACCCTTTTCCAAACTGAACCATTGTACAGATCACCGTATTTGCAGGCCCTCCAAGGCTGTGAACTTTATTTTGAAAAAGGGTGGTACTGAGGCTACGGGGAGGATTATTCAACAGGTTCTTGAATTCAGTGCTTCCTGGAAAAAAGCATAAGTGCAACCCTTTATTAATTTGGAAAACAAATCCAGAACAAACTTTGCAGTCCTTCTTTATGTGGGCTGAGCTTTGTCCAGGCTTCGTCATTAGACACCTTTCTGACGGGTAGTTGTCTGAGCATTAGATTAAAATATTATTTTTAAGGAAACATCTGCCTAGGGCATGTTTGGGATGCGCGACCTGGAGGTCACTTGGGGACAGGAGAGAAATTTGGTATTTGTCAAAAATTTCACATGGCTGTTGTTAAAAAAACAAACAAACAAACAAAAAAACACCAAACCAAACACATTTTATAGAGTGAATTCTACTGTAGCTAGTGACTGGCCTTTTGTGACTGTAGGTTCTCAGAGAGGATGAGGACTTTTTGTTACATTGTGTCAAATGTTTTCACCATGGTTTTATCTGGTGCAAATTCACAGTTTCTAAATGCTCTTCTCTTCTTTATCTCTGATAACAGTCACACGTTCTTGCCTGTGATATTGGTGGACTTAATTGCCAGTCACAAAAGCCAAGAGAGGACTACATGGTCTGCCTTTTTTAATTTAAGTGTGTGTTAATAAAATTTTTAAATATAATATTTAATAATAAATCTCCCCCCCAAAAAGTGTCTCCCCTAATATGACTCCCAAAGGTCTGTCTGTCAGGGGAAGTCTTATGGTTTTTTGCTTCATTATATTTACCATAATCCTTCTTGGATTCTTCCAGAATCATGTGTCCTTAAATCACACTGTTTGTTAGTAGCAAACAGTTCTGTGCTGAAGTTGCATTTTAAAGGATAGGTCTTTTGTATTTCCTTTCAGTTCGAAGAGGGGTTATCCCTAAAGGCTCAGTTTGTTTCAGTGTGGTAAGTTCTTCGTTTTGTTTGTTCCCTTTAAAATATGTTTTTTAATCTATAAAATAATGTGTTTAGGCATATTCTTTGTTTTATTCCTATGGCTGCTTATGCAAATAATGCTTTTGCATATGCAAATACACATTTAAACTTGTATTTAATAATATATGCAGGTCTTAAGCAGTATTTTTTAAGACTGTAGAAGAACAAAGACTATGCATCAACAGTGAAGCTTGCGTTTTAGTTAATATATATCAGAGCGGGAAACCAGAATCTCAGCTTGCATTTTATTTTCCGGGGGGTGGTTGTTCTTGCTGGGTTTTTTTGATCTTGTGTCAACTAACAGGTGTTTTAGCTAGAGCTATGGTTTTGAATTTGTCAACATGTCTTGTAACTGAGTAATAATACTTCTTTTCTTTTGCTTTGAGTTTTAACAGACAACCTGCTAGGCAGAACTCCTGTGAGTGTTCCGTAAATCCTTGTTCTCTCATCACAGAAGCTCGTATACAAGTTTCACTTACTTTTAATCCACTTCTGTTCACGTTTTGGAGTTTCTTTTTTCTGAAGTTACTCATACCTCAAGTTCCTATTACTAGAACTACATAATGGAAAATAATATCGTATGTGTAAGGGGTGCCATAGACTGGGCTTGTATAGAATAGGAATCAGTAGCTGTAGAAGCTCACAGTCAGCACTCATAATCTTGCATTCTGTTAAGAGTTAAGCCACAGGGCTTTAACAATAGAATCATAGAAACATAAAATGGTAGAATGGCTTGGGTCGGAAGGGACCTTAAAGATCATCTGATTCCGAGCCCGCTGCCATGGGCAGGGACACCTTCCACTAGACCAGGTCATTCAAAGACTCATCCAACCTGGCCTTGAACACCTCCAGGGATGGGACATCCATCCACAACTTCTTTAAGCAACTGTCTTGGGATAAGATGAGACAGTTAACTTTCTTCATAATAGCTAGTGAGAGGCTGTGTTTTGGATTTGTGCTCAGAAGAAAAGCTGATAAATAGTGATGTCTTTCAGCTTCTCTGGCTGTCTGCAGA
>NW_010121968.1:0-6995 GCF_000699245.1 Pterocles gutturalis
TATATATATTTATTTTTTTTTAAGGACAGCATAGGCTCTCTTGCTGTTATGTAACAGAAGTGCCCCTCTCTTTCCTATGCCAGGACAGTGAAGGTGTTTACTAAGCCGTCAATTACACAACAACTGAGTTGTTGATTATGGTACAAACCTATGGAAATAAAAAATCCTGTTACTAGGTATATTCTCTTTCAGTTCCACGAAAGAGCTTTACCAATATTAGTTTGAAAGAAAACTTTCCTCCCAAGTGTATACACTCTTCTATCAAGCTAGCAAAACCAAATATACATATTTAAACAACAACAACAACAACAAAAATACTGACACATTTTCACCTAGCACTTCAACATTCTTCTTTACGGGAAAATGTTCCTAATGTGGATTTTTCTCAAATTTTAAAAATTTTAAAAGTGAGAACTTCAAAGAAATCCTCGGAATGATCATGTATCCTTAAAGTGACTGCAGTCAGGTGTACATGATAAGATGGTAATTAATTCCATATTTAGTGAGAAGTGTTGAATATCTTCCATGCTGTGTCTGACCAATGGTTGGACTGGCCTAGAAGGTGCAAAAGTATAGCCTTAAATTTTACTGTCCTTTTTTTTTTCCTGAAATACCAGGCGACATAGATATACTATTCTATGGGAAAGAAGTGAACAAAATATACCCTTTGAATAAGAAGTATATTTCTTAGGAAATAAGTCACCGAATTTTATACAGAAAAATAAGCACCTACTGACTCTGGCAATTGATAGAGGAGTTTGAGAGCATGTGACCTCCCATGAGCCACAGAGACAGAACAGACGTTACTACAGCAAAATATCTGCAGTGTTTCAGTTGGCTTTAGACCCTCTAGACTCACTGCAAGCTTGGAATGGCTCGTCTTGACCTTTTCTCTAAAAAATATTAACATAAAGAGCGGGGGTTTGGCTGTAGTTTCAGCCTTCTAAGTTGGCCGACTAAGTTACTATAAATCTTAAACCTCATCACTTAGATCTTGTTCCGCAAGGACGATTTCACTGCACAAATCAATAAAGTTACTCCAGTGGAGCCAAGTACATATGATGTTTCCATCGGAGGCTTCACAAACCTCTTCATTTATTCATTTTAGTCTAGAAAAAAACACCCCTCCAATTCAGACAAGTATTTTTCCTTTTGGCTTTTTTTTTTTTGTCGCAACATCCAAATGCTTGGTGTTCGTCCCTATCAAACCATGTCACTCTCTAAGAAACTCCTCCCAAGCAATCTTTGCATAAATGCAATCATCAAAGAACAAATAAATATGAAGAAGCATAAAGAAGAAGGGGTTTTAAGTGAAGTTCTAACAATCAAAGTGGGTGCCACGTTAAATCTAAAGCAAAGACAAATGCATAATAAAACTGCTCGATGACTGTTTATCTTCCTCTCCTTGGCCTAACTAAAAGTCTCGGGATCCATGGTCTGTTTGAGACGTAATGTACTTAAATCTAACCTGCTCTTCCACTTCACCCACATCATCAGTGTTTTACGACCAGCTTCAAGGTGTAGGCAGCGTACTTACACAAAATAATAAATTCAAATAGAAACGGTACATGGGGGAATTTCTTTCTTTTGATCACAAGTGCATTTCTTTGCAGTTTCTGGTTACTACCAATTTAGAAAGAAAGTATAATGCACAGGATTACGTGCTCTATATCGTTTTCCTCGTGAAGCTCACACGTTTTTAATGCCAGGGTAAAGTCACAAAAAAAAAAGAATGAGGAATATTTAATTGCTTCCAGTTTTCCTGGCAAATGAGTAGGAAAAGAGACTTCAGGCCTTCTCGAACAACACGCTTCTCATCTTCAAAAGTTAACAGATATTCACAGGTTCTGAGGCATTTCTCATAAATGGGAAATTAAAGATGGCATAAAGCTCACTCAGAAATCTGTAATGGCATTGAACTGCTGAAACATGATACTTAAGAACTTCTGGCTTTAGTAGAAGAAGGGCCTTTCACTAAAATTTTATGCTGCTGTCACTAATTTCAGCTATTACTCTCACACACATACACACACAGTGATAGATGAGATAAGATATATAATTGCCATATAGATAGTGTCTTTCTTTACTCTCATCATTTGTGTGCTTTTTTGCACTCCATTAAGCTTAGAAAATTAAGATAATTAATTTAGAGACCTACTTTAATTTCTAGTTCTTTCTTCATTAAGAACTTCTTATAAAAATTCATATACTCCAATCCATCAAAAGCTTAATGCTCCAAATTTAGAACCATATGACATTTGCATTCATAAAATCTAATTTTATACAAGTCCTTAGAATGGTGAATAAACAAAAATGCCCTTCTAAGAGCATGTCTCTGGCTTAGACTTGAATTGGTGCAGTTTTAAAGCTTACCACATCGACTTCAGCCTCTTTCCCCCCTTCTTAATTTAAAAGGATCACACTGAAAAACAGTATTTCCTCAAACTCTCCCCAATCAAAATTGTCAAAGTGTAACAATTGCTCTATACATTTTC
Source organism: Pterocles gutturalis (assembly GCF_000699245.1). Classification (NCBI taxonomy): domain Eukaryota; kingdom Metazoa; phylum Chordata; class Aves; order Pterocliformes; family Pteroclidae; genus Pterocles; species Pterocles gutturalis. Next base: position 2,496 of record NW_010121968.1, read on the forward strand.
ATAAGACTTGTGCTCTTTGTATATTTTGATCAGATATTAACATTTCATAGAACCATAGAATGGTTTGGGTTGGAAGGGACCTTAGAGATCATCCAGTCCCAACCCCCCTGCCATGGGCAGGGACACCTCCCACTAGCCCAGGTTGCTCAAAGCCCCATCCAGCCTGGCCTTGAACCCCTCCAGGGATGGGGCATCCACAGCTTCTCTGGGCAACCTGGGCCACTGCCTCACCACCCTCACAGGAAAAAAAATTCTTCATAATATCTAGTCTAAATCTGCCTTCTTCCAGTTTAAATCCATTGCCCCTCGTCCTGTCACTACATTCCCTAATGTCTCTACATTTCCTAAACTTGATGCGATCCCTAGGTTTGAACATCAATACCTAATATAGAGAGTGGTGACAACTTCTGTCAGAGGGGATATTTTAAAATATCTGCATACCCTGATAGTTTTTACCCTATTGTTTTACATTCAGTTCACATTTAACAGAATAAATTTACAAACATATGGACCTGCCACTGAGTTGTTTTGTTTTGTTTTTAAATAGATTCTTTAGCAGAAGACATCTTTCAGACAAAATGTACATGCTCAACAAGGCAAGGAAAAAAAACAACCCAATGTTTTTACTCCAAAGCTTTTACCGGAGAACTTAAGATTCTGTAAGTTGCTGTCCTTTACCAGTAGTTAATTTCTGCTCTTGTTACAGAAGACTTTATATTAATTAACAGGGGCATTTGGAGAAGGAATGGCTTCCAATTACTCAGTTACATCTTTATAGAAAGATCCTTCTACTTGCTATACTCTTTGCCCTTCACAGTATTATTTGGAGGCACAGCCTTTTCATTTCACATCTGTCAGTCATCAGATACTGATTTCAAAGGGACACTTCCACAGGGACTCTTATCCTTTCATAATTTCCCCTTGCTTTCACATCATGCCTGATGTGTTCACAAATACCAATATACTCCCACTTTCAGCGCTAACAACAAATACCTCCTTTCCAGTGACACGGGAATTCAGCTGTTCATCAATCTAACACCTTGCAGAATTTTAAACTCTCTTTGGGAAAGAGGGAATTCCCATTCATACAGTTACCGGGTCACCCTACCTTCTGGACAGCAGCAAAAAACTAAAGCTGCAATCACTGAATGAAAGTTTTTCCTTGACCATAAGTTGGATACATTTATAAAATCAATACCCTTTCACTATGACCAATTTCCAAAAAGGCTTTCCAAAACCATGGTGTAGCATTCTGGAAAAATAATACAAATGGTGACGGTAGTTAAGGTCTTCTGTCTTTTAGAAAGACAAAGACGGGGCAGTTGGAACACGACGAGAATTCACACTGTGAAACATCCATGGCTGCTTGCCTAAATAATTAAACAAGCATGAAAAGCAAATGAGTTTTTAAGGAGAGTGTCTGTTGCTGGGGAAAGAGGCACCTGTGGTTATTTGATTCATTATTAACATTTCTAGTATAGTAATGCCTGAAGGTCCCAACCAGGTTGTTTAAGTTAACTCAATCAACATAGCAATTTGCATAGGGGCAATAAAGGCAAATGCAGTCAACATGTTAATAACTTTAAGTGAACAAAGGGTATTAAGGGTGTTAAAAACTGAACCAAATGAGTATAGTCTTTTAAAAATACTCTGTTTTACCCTTCTCCACACAATACGCTAAAACTTTTTTTTTTTGATCCATATTGCAACCACAACATTATATTTAACCTCAAAAGATAATACGCAAAACTACAAATGTGTACCAAACCCAGCTTGTCAGACTGCAATTCAAAGAGAGACACAAATCAAAATTAAGCAGCTTCCTTTCATGCTACGCTTTAAAGCATTGCATTCAGTCTGGGGACTCTGAAGGGAGAGTCTACTTTTGCTAATCACATACGCGGTAGTCCTAACATTCTTCCTCCAACATCACAGCAGTACAATGAACCCTTATCATACCATCTATGCAAGAAAGTCAGAGAGTAATTTGCAGCAAGCATAGAGGAATCAGGGAGGCCAATGCTGCCTTTATAAGAAATAAATAAAAACAACAAACATCCAAAAATAACTCACAATAAAAATCCTTCTGGACAAGAAAGTACTTGACTAGACAAATTGAAGATAAAGGAACAGGGTGAGAGTTGTGTTTTGAAGGGGAAGAGAGACCCAAGGCGGACTAGACTAAGCAAGTACTAGTTACTGATTTTCACTTCTTGTGCACCCTCTTCCCTTATCAAAAGTCATAGTAAAGTTCAGGTTGGAATGGACATCAGCAGGTCTCCAGCCCAACGCCCTGCTCCAAGCAGGGTCAGCTACAAGAACAGACCAGGTTGGTCAGGAGCTTGAAAACTTTGATGAACAGAGACTTCCTCTGAGCAACCTGTTCCAATACTTGGCTATCCTCCTGGTGAAAAACCTTTTCTTAATATCAAGTCAAAGCATCTCATTTTCATTAATTATGTCCATTTCTGCTAATTGTCCTGCTGCAAACTCCTATAAAGAGCCTGGCTCTGTCTAACATCTTTTTAGCAAGCTTTAGCCTTGTTTAACAGCAGGACACACCACAAGGCACACTAAAAATTATATTCTACTAGGCTGAAATTGGAGATCAAAGCACTGCCAACACCTCTTCCCAAAGTCTTTTATGACCACATTGCAGAGACCACGACACTGGCAATTATGAAACACTAAAAAAAACCCCTTCCATTTCCAAGGATGAGCAAGGCAGCGTTTCACCACACTGAGATCAAAACTTTAGCTAAATGGTTCCCCAGGTGCAAGGAATGATGTGCTCTGAAACAGATGAGCAAATTGTTCAAAAGTTGGGCCAAAGCCGGACAAGCTTCACAACTCTCCTGAACAAGCAACGCCTGTCGCTTAGATTGGACTAACAAAAAAGCAAACAAAAGGCCTGATTACAGACCTCTCTAAAGACTATATTTGCAAGTAAAATGCAGTATCTGAAAATATAAGCAAGTACTTTCCCTGTCAGAGGCTGATGACTGATCGTCCTTCCAACTCAATCAACATGCAGCATGGCTCTGCTCCGCACAAGGAAGGAGCCTGATTTGTAGCAGTGGTCTGGACATTTTCAATTCATTTCAGATAATGCTTTAAAGTCTAAATGTACCGGAGGCATACTGCATCTGACAACACTTGCAACAGGAGGTTTCCAAGACATAGGACATACTTCACCTGAAGATAAAATGAGATGAAAAAAAAAGAAATTGCTCTTCCAATTAAAAAAAAAAAAAAAAAAAGATATTTTGGCTTTTTCCAAGATGACAGCAATTTGAAGCTCCAAAATCTATTACAAAATGTAGCAGCTCTCCAGTGGGATAAGACAAACTCCTACAATTCAGTCATCAGCATAAGAGGAAAACCGATAGGACTTCTGAAACAGACCGCCACTAACAGAGTGAAAATTAGTCGCCTCTATTGCTAGGTTTTAGCAGCATAATACTATTCTAAAAGCATACTACATTATAGGGGACAGCTTGTTCTTTTTTTTATGGAGAATGGGTGACCGAATCCCAGAGCAACTCAATAAAGACAGGAAGAGAGGCTGTACAAGAAATACAGACCGGAGCCTAAGAGGCCACGCTTACGAATTCCCTCCCCCTTAAAAAAAATGAATTTGCTATTAACGTCTAAGCAAGGGTTGGTGAAGTTCAGCAGTAGCTGATTCTTTATACTTTCAGATGTGATTTTTCTTTTCTGATATAAAATTGACACATTTTTCATTTTACCAAGAAAAACAGTTACCTGGACCAGTATGGCATATTTTATAGATGAGTCTGAATGATTTAAGTATTTTGGAAAGATAATACCACTGCCACTAATACTACTACTGCTTCCTACAGTACTACAACCTTTCTTTTTCTTTAATGACATTCACATCCCAACTTCAGGATGGGAGAGCTGTCCTTGAAAAAAAGAGGCACTTCAAGATAATAAAGTAGAATCTAATGAACTAATTGCTTTTTTTTTATTAGGCACACAGTCTGTGGGCAAAGGCTGATCTAAAGCAGAATGTACTGCCATTTTCTGCCTGGACCATAAATGTTTTGCCACCAACTTTGGTTTGGTTTAGGGTTTTTTGTTTCCTTGGTTGGTTTTTAAAACAAACTCAGGGTGGGGGAGAAATCAAGCTAGGAACTGAAAAGCTCATTTACATGTTCTTAAACAGGACTTTCTGGCTAGCTACAGTTAACAATAACATTTAAGATTCCTGTTTGCTCGGATTCACCTTGAAGAAGCTATAAAGCAGAGCACATCAGAAGTCTTCACACAGTAGAATACATAAATACAGATCATACTACTGAAATTTTGCATTTTTCCTCTTTCTAGGGTTATTTCTCTGCTACTAATCTATTTCTGTCTCTCCCATCTCTTCAGTTACCCCTCTTTAACCGTTTGGTCCTCATACGCCCCATCTCAACACCTTTTCTGTCTGGAATGTACAGAGGGGAAAAGACAAATCATTCAATATTGTCTGTT
>NW_010121968.1:7021-10388 GCF_000699245.1 Pterocles gutturalis
GATACAATACCTCTTCTTCTTCACATTGTGTGACCATTCTTCATATTACTGTGATCAATCTATTTCATAACAATCACCATGAAAAATCACCTGTGTTTAGAAGGAAATAAACCTCCCATTCTACACATGCAGTATTTGGTTATAGGCAATCAAAATAATTCAATAAGAGTTTAGGAAAGAGAAAAAGAGTTACTAATTTTAAGAATTAAAGATTCATTTGATTGCTGCAATTCCAGCAGATTGCTTCAAGCAATAAATAGTCTTCAGAGGGATGCCATTTACCAAGACAGCTGGGAGGACAAAAATAGATGCAACTAACCTACTCACATTGTATGTAAAACAGTTGTAACATGGAGAACGAGGGTAAGACAGTGTATGTCAGCAGAGCTTTCTTTTTCCACATACAGAATAAGTACGTATTTCTCTCAAAATACATTTTATAAAACACGTCTCTGCAGTGCACTAATCCATTTACACAGTATTACCTGCTAAAACAGTTATTTCTGTCTTGATCAACTGTTGTTTTAAAAATGCGTAACATCTGACCCTGTACCATTGCAGTGACACTGAATCCTGATGAAAGGATCATACTAACTCTTGATACGTTATTTGTAGCATTAAAAACAAAAAATATTTTTCACATTTAATTTTACTGAACAATTACTCAGATTTACAAACCCAGTGCTTTTCCAATTCAGAATTTTTAGAGAGAAATTAAAACATCCCACACAGCCCACGCTGACAGCTCTTTGCTTGCAATTAATCTTAAAACTTTAACAATTCAACAGAAGTTTAAAATTAAAAAAGTACAATACCTGAAGAAGGTCACTGAGGTCAAGTAACATGTCTGTGAAGAAGTCAAGGAATATACGTGCTTGTTGAATGTGACAATATTTCTTAATTTCATTAGCAACCCAAAATAAGGAAGAAATAAATCCAGGTATAACTGTCAAAGAAACCCAATACGGACTAGGTACCTGGATGTACCACTTCTGCCAATAGCCAGCAGCTCCCCAAAAAATCCTGCCGGCAGCACCCGCTGCATTTATTGCACAAGTTGTCAACGTGGAGTGATGGTCTCAAAGAACAAGCCAACACCTTGTGTGACTTACAATACTCACCATATACTGCAGCCTAAGAAAGACCCAATGACAACAAAAAACAATAATAGCAGCAAGATAGAATACTCTTATTACACTTCATTGAAGAAGGTAAAGCATCGTTAGTCTTCCACGCCAGCTTAGGAGCCCAGGATCCCAGGAAAACAGATGGAAGTGCAAACTAAGAAAACTGCAAGAAGTTTCTTTTGTCCTCTTCTATGAGGACCTGTCAAAGAGCTGGGAGGAGAAAGCTGCTTTGGCTACTTTCCTCTGACCAAGCAAACCAGCTGTTACCCTTGTTTTCACTCTCTCCATCGTATCCTATGCTGCTGCTAAAATATTAGGTCATCATTGTGGGCACACTTGGAACTCATAACAGCTAAAAAAAAAAAGCCAAAACTACTCCAAGTTTCCATTAGATTTTACTGTAAGTAAGCACACTTATAAATACATTGTCTGAGCAGTATCTAAAAAGAAAAAAACAAACAAGCACCATCAAGCTCAAGGTGCAAAGGTAGCCTCCTCGCTGCTATCAAAGCAATGAACACGTGCTGGATCTCCTATCAGCTACTCAGGTGTGGCTTACACATCGTAAAAGGGTTCCGGTTTTACCATTAGGAGTGTCAACGTGAGAGAGAAGAGAGTGAGGCAGGCAACGAAAACCTGTATGTGGGGGTGTACGTGCGCTTGTGCATGTAGCAACGTGTCAAGAAATCCAGTACTAAAAACATACAGGCGTGTCAGTATAGTTTAGTACACTGTGGCAACGCAAGTATTAGCCTATGTTCTTCTCAAAGTATGCCAGAGTGATATGGTAGACATTTCTCCTAATATTATCAGCCATGGAAGTAGAATAATTCAGATAACGTCATCAGTTTATACATAAACATTTGCCTCACTAAGAATTTTTATCCTTGAGCATTTCTAGCCTTGGTTTGCATTTGAAATTGTATTAATTTAGTACTCCAAATTTGTTACACAATTCAATACATTATAGTAATATTATTTGGTGAAAGTTAATTTCAGCATTAAAAAAACACAGTATGGCTAGGTATTTAATTAGCTGAAAACTCAGTATGTCTCTGAAAAAATCCCAAATCCATTATAGGTAATATTAGGCAAGACATTAAAGTAATCTTACATGGTAAGGAAAAATGCTAACAAAAACAATCTGTAAAATATCCAGCTTCGAAGGCTACACACAGCGATACTGAATCCAACACAACTTTTTGGTCAAAGTAGTGAGAAAGGAGAAAATGGAAAGAGTTTAACAATGCAATTGCCAATGAACCATAATAACTGTCAGCTCATCAAACAGATCTAGGAAGAAATCACTGCACCAATTTTATGCTTAGAGAAATATTCTAGGTCTGCAAATGCTCCCAGCTGGTTAGTGACTTGAAGTGGCTGGTTACTCTATGCCCACCCTGAGATACCTTCACCACTGAGATAAACTACAATTATGACTCATATCTGATAGATGATGTCACAATTTAGGAAAAAAAAAATTAAAAAAAAACCAAACACCAAAAGAAAAGCAGCTCATAGGTTACTGAGGCAGCAACGTGAACAACTGCGTGGTCCTAGAGCCAGTCTGCTGTCACTGGAGACAGAGGAGGAGGCAGAGCATCAGTGCCAGGTGCTGGTTCAGATCTCAGGTGAGCCACAGAGCTGCTTTTCTAACCTAAGGCATTTCAGTTACAGTCATGAAATCTGTGTACCAAAGTATCCTTCATCCTCCTCAAACCGTTAAAAACACTTACACTTAGTAACACATTACAAGTGCTCAGGTTTTATTCCTGTAAGGAAAAAAAAAAAAAAAACAAAAAAAAAAAAAAACAACTTTTTGTCCAACTGTAAGGAAAAAAAAAAAAAAAAAAAAAAAAAAAAAAACACAACTTTTTGTCCAAGTAAGAACCAGAGAGCACTGCATGCATTTATAACAACACAAGAGTAGAGCAAAGAAGCTGCAAAATTCACTTGCAGGCTTTGGGCAACTCTGAAGCAATCTGAAGATACAGATGCTTTAACATACAGTTGCTTTGCTCCTTAGAGAAGTCAGTTCAAGTGTCCACTGAAATTGTAAGCAAAGGTCACAGTAAAAATGTGGCATTTCTGGATTTCATTTAAGGTAGCCTCCGGCAATCTCTCTCCCTGATTAGACGTGTAGCTGCTACAGCAGAGCAAAAGCAAAGGGGAAATTTGAGTCATGCAGTAGCAATGGGTTGGCCTTTACTGTGAATATTGTGAGCACAATTATCAGCAGG
>NW_010121968.1:10399-14210 GCF_000699245.1 Pterocles gutturalis
AAACAGGCAGTTGTTTTCAAACTCCTTTTCAGAGTTGGAACAGTTCAGGAGAACATACAACAGCTGAAAACCGCAGATAATACTTAATATGTATTCAAAAATTATACAATCATAAGATAAACGTTTTCTTTGAGGCTGAAAGAGAACAATGATAATTTTACATATGGAGCCTGCTGGCATATGGAAAAGTTCTCAAAGGGACAGAAAGCTACTGATACTGTAGATACATACGTACAAAATAACAGGACATAGACACAAAGGGACTTAGGTTATAAATGCACTCAATTTAAATTTAAAAAAAAAAAAGAAGAAAAAGAAAAAGAAAAAACATTACATTTCAGCTGCTTTTCCTTTGCTGTTCATTCTTTAATTTCACCAAGGTATGCAATTGACTGCATCACTAGAAACTTAAATCAAAATGAGATGAGTCTAAAGGCTTCAAAAGATTTAATTCAAGGGAATCCTTTGACCAATGTGATGCAAGAGGTCAGAGCAAGTGGCCAGAACACTCCCTTTCTGGCTTTATAATCTAGTAATCTGTGGATAATGTGAGCGCAGCATGAATCACAGCAATAATGATCTCATTCACAGCACCAGAGGAAACAAAAGTTCATGATTAAACAAATAGTACCAGAAACCTAAAACCCAAAGTACCAAAACAAGCATGCATTTATCCTTCAGATAGACCTACATTTGACATATTCCAGCAATCATAAAATACTTCTGTGCAACAAAATCCCCTTGGTTTTCAATATTAACATTTAGCAAGAGGCAAAACCACCATTTGCCAAAGTTATATATAGAGATCCAGGGATAAATTTTGCAAGATGCTTTTAAAATAACAACTATCTTTTACAATAGAGTCGTTCCCCTTCCTAACAAAAACAAAAAAAACAAACCAAAAAAAAAAGGCCACACCCAAAAAACCTAAAAAAATCAAATCTTTATTTTAGTGTCGGAAAATCTACAATAATCAGCAAACCTTCAAATAGATTATTTCATGCTACTGCGTCAAAATTCTTCCACTACATATCATGTCCTATCTGGGAGATATAGGCACATATAAGCAGCACAGAGAAGATAAAGAGTCTAGTATTTATTTTAGTTAGCTAGTTAGTTTTTGCAAGTTACCCTCAGAACTTTTTTTACTTATTCTCACAAGCTTACTACAAAATCAGCCATGGAAAGAGGACTAATGCCAAGGAATCGTGACTGCAACCCACTCAGCAGAAATCTGACATCCGTAAGAGCTGTGCTGTCCACTAATGAAGCGTTACCTTTTTTTAGTTGAAGCTAAAATGCTTTTTTGTTTCTAACAAAAACTAAAACCAGATCCATTAAATATATAAAATATTTAAACACAAAGTACCTCTCTGTAGTCAACAAGAGCAGTTCAGCTGGCTGCAAACAAAAAAGCAAAAGCTTAACAGGAAATCTGACTGAAAAGAAAAAAAAATTCTAAATATTAAACTAAATTTTTCTCAAGTTCTAAATGAAATTAAATATTTGCTATTATCAGTGTTTGGGTTCTGTATTAGCTACATAAGAGATGGGAACTTCCCAGAAGCACTTAGAATAACAAACACGTGGAGATAAGACAAAAGGGAGGGTGAACATAGAAGTGGGGTGATACCAGGGTGAAGGATGGCGATAGCAATTGGCTGGCCCTGAACCCAGTTTTCCACCTTCCAGTTCAACACCCAATTCACAAACTTCCCCTTCCATATTTTCATACACCGAGTGATTTCTGATTACGACTTATCACGATTATATCTCTGCTGCTTTACAAACGTTCACCATTTTAATTAGCAATTAATTAAAACTGACTGGCAGCACCAATTGTTTAAAGTAAACATTTCTTTTCCCAACGATACTGAACTAAAACAATTAGAAAATAATAACAAAACCCAATTCTTTTGTAGAAAACTAACTTCTGATAACTCTAATAAAAGCTTTGCCTCAAGGCTGAAATCCTACAGAGCCAGTTTCCAAAGTTTCTTAATTTTGCAACTTTGTCTGTGCAAAGAAGTCCAAAAAAAGAATTGCATTTTGGTCTGTGGGGTTTTTTTCCCTTCTTTGCACACAGCTGCACATCTGTGTTTCATAAAACTATATTTTTCTATATTCTGTATTCTAAAATGCCCAACTTAAGGACAAAAAGCAGTGCCACACTCCTTCCCCAGGTAAATTGGGACGTTTCCCCAGCAGTTCCCTTCCAGCACACGCAACACCCCAATCTTCATAGTTAAGACAAAGTTAACGGCAGTGATTCAGCATCACAAACCCACCTAGGCAGGTTATTAAAAAAGAAGAGAGGTATTTTGGGTTACATTCAGCCTGCCAGATTTCGTGGCGTTAACTGAAAGGGTCAGACATGCAGGCTCTGAATTAGCCTCTGGTACCAGTTCTCCCCTCCCCTACCTCCAGTGACTCTAGACAAAATCTAGGGCAACTGGGCTGCTGACTGGCACCACAGCCCGTTAGACTGGATGGATCCAACACCTGCGAGCTACATTAACCTTCAGATTCCCCAATGCACGTACAGTTCAGTCTTTCCTAAATTAATGCTGTAGCTTTTCTTAATAATTGTCTTCAGTCATTCCCATCTAGAGGAACATTTTCAAGAGCATGCCAGGCTAGCTGAATATGCAGGGAGAGTACAGCACTTGTGAAAATACTGCCCTTGGAGAATACGGTCTTCAAAGGATCGGGGCTAGGCTGTATTCCTAGTGTTACTGACTTCAAGTAAATAACCTACTTTGTGTGATATTGCAAAGTATTTGCATAGTCGCATGTAAATTTATAATGCAGTGCAACACAACCAAAAGATGTAAAAAAAAAAAATTTCTCGTCCCAAAAATTCTTGTACAGTCAACTCTTAATTATTCAGGATACCAGATGGATAAAATATGCAAAGAATATCTGTACTAAGCTACTGAAAGATAATCTAGTTAGTATATTTACTTCGGGGGAAAAAAAAAACCATTTAGGCATAGAATGAAAATGTAAATATTAATTCAAAAGTTTTGAGAGACATGAGGTTAATCGTCAACCTGGATGGTGTGACCATGTATAAATAACAGTTGCCTATATTCAAACAACAAAAAGTCTCCAAACAAGAAAGAGAGACCCTGTCCCCTGAACAGTAAATTGAACAAGCGCTGGTGAGCGAAAACAAGAGAGGTTGCTAGGAGAAGGAAGGTTTAAGGAAGAACTTAAAAGAAGAGCAAGTCTGGCAGAGAAGAATGGGAGAGAGGCACCAGGAAAGGAGCAAAGCTGAGGCTGCAAGGGAAAAAGAAATGGAGTAAATAGTAAAATCACTGCAGAAAACATCCTGTGTCTGAAAAGAGTTCAAACATAAAAGCAGGTATGAAATTGCACAGTCCAAAAATGTGCACAGAATGACCATCTGATAATAAAGTGGGCATAACAAAAAAGCAGCTGGGAAGGAGGACACCGATAGTAAAGGTTTAAGTAAACATACAGGAGTTCAGTTCTCTCTTTTTTCTCCGTATAAAAATTCTATAACAGTTATGACTCTTGAACCAACCATGAAAGAAAACCTCTGAGGTGCAGATTTGGAAGAACTATTCTGAGATGACAATCAGGTATTCAGCACAGCAGCAACACACACGTCTGGAAATGTGAAGCAGCTGGCTGAGACAGAGAAGTGGCAGAAACTAGAAGCTGAGAAAAATCACTGCCTCCTCAGAGGTGGCAAAGGAAAAGCAGCACTGTCATGAGCCTGACACTCTGCTTTTCAGAAAACTTCAAATGGAAGAGTTTGGAAAGATTTTTTTAAAAAAATTAT
>NW_010121969.1:0-3267 GCF_000699245.1 Pterocles gutturalis
GTCGAGCGGTCCGTCACGGTTCTTCAGAGGGCCCCAGAGGCCTTGATGGTACCTCGGGGGCCTGGGGGGCTGTGGGGTCCCTCAGGGTCACCCAGAGTCCCGAGGGGTCCCTCAGCGTCCTTCAGCGTCCTTCACCGTCCTTCACGGCCCCTCAGGGTTTCACATTCCCTCAGGGTCCTCATGCTCCTTCCCATTCCCTCATGGTCCCTCAGGGTCTCTTATGGCCCCTCAGGGTCTCTCACGCCGCCATTAGGGAAGGTTGGCTGCAGATCGGAGGGTCCCCCAAGCCTCCAGGAGCAATGGGAGAGGCCCTGTGCTGGCCCCTGACTGCGGCCAGCAGAGCCTGAGCTGAAGGACAGGGGAACTTCCTCTGAAGATTACTCATTTCCCTGCTCCGGACCTGCTTGGCGCTGTACATGACTCACAGACCCACTCGTGTCCGGCAGCAGGCCTCCTACCCATGTTTGGTGACTGAATTCGGAACTGCTTGTTGTAAAAAGTTATTGAAGAGCAGCAGAAAACTGCACTTGGGTTTCAAGGGAAACCATATCTGATCGCAAAAGAGCCTCAAAACCAGCCTCTGACAGCACTCAAACTAACAGCACCGGGCCTTGGAAGAGATAACAATAATTCTCTCTCCTTTTCAATGTTGACTGCGGCCGTAGTGCCATCCGAGCAGGCAGCGGGGCTCTCCAAATAGGAACCACTTCACAAGGACTACTGTTGCCATTGGAAAGCAGACACTGATTGACTGCTCGGAATTTATAGAGAAAAATACATTTATTTTTATTTTATTTAGCTGGAAGATGGGTAAAGTAATGTTTACTTAATGAGAGGATGCAGGCATTTTATCTAGGTTGGCATTGTTTTCATTTATGCCTTTCTGCAGTAGGGAATCATGAAGTCCAAGTAAAATACACCTTCTGGTAAATTTCAGGTGAGTTACTGTGATGGGAAGGAGTGTTAACCTACAACCTTCCCTGAAAGACAAGGTCAGGATTTTATTAGTATGTGCATTTTATGCAGTACAGCCGATGGATTATTGGACAAAGTGGAGTAACGGTTTGGCCCACGAGGGTGTTTTCAGGGTCACTTCTCCAGCTTTCACTCCATCCTAACACACCATCGTTCCACGGCTCGGCCGTAGGGCTCCTGGGACTCGCAGCGAGCAAGCACACAGCCGCCTCAGAGGTCAGCCTGTCCAACCACGCCGATGCCTAGATTATCTGCTCTTATGCCTAGCCACAGGAAATCCGCTGAGAAATTTGTATTTAATTGGTATGATTAAAAATCAGTTTTGCTCTACTAAGAAACTTAGGGAAAAATTGTCCTTGGCAGAACAAAATACAGTTTTTTATTGGATAACTGTTTAAGAAGGAAGCTCCTCAGGTTTATGCGTTTATTTATTGTGTCCCCGTGTGCTAGGCCCGAGGGACGGGCACAGACTCAGCTCTGAAGGCTGCAGGCTGCCTTGCCCGGCGGGGTTGGGGGTCCTCCTGCAGCCCTCTGCTGCTCTCTGCTGTCCGGCGATCCTGGCTCTGGAAAGGACATCCAGGCTGCCTTGGGCACTGAAAAGAAGAGCAAGTTCGTCACTCCAGGAGTGAGTGTGTTGGTCTTCTCCTCGTGAATACTACACTTGCGTGCCTCAGGAACTGCGGCAGGGTTTAAGGAATGAAAGGTCAACGCTGTGTTGATACGAATGTGGGCTGAATGGCTCAGGAGGGAGCAGGGGTCACCAAAGCAACTCTGACCCTGCTGACACAACCACCTTTTCAAGTCTTTTCCCACTGAAAACAATCTACGTGCAGGAGAGTTACAGCCACGGGATTTCCCCCATCAACAGACCTGAACAACGCTTTCCTCTACTCTAGGAACCAGCAGCAGCTTCGCTGTTCTGATCACCACCAGAAATGTGCTCTGACAACATCTCCTACTAGCAAAAAAACCCCTGACAACTATTTTGTCTTCTGGCACTATGCAAACCCTGAGCATTTCCTACGTGAAGCCGTGTATTTGCCAGGAGCTGTTGCCTGTTTTCAGCAGCACAAATGTCACATTGTCTCTGAACTGGCTTCCTCTGTTACCAGCTTTTCAGCAGCAACAGTCTCTTCTCCAGGAGGAATTTGTGCAAACACAGAGCTCTGTTAGGATTTCCTGATGAAGTCACCCCCCTGTTGTTCTGCTGGGAAGAAGAGAGGAGCTGACCCCACCATCTCCCCTCTGCAGGGGGGAGTGCTTCATAGCTGGGCAACTGTCTGTGAAGGTAAGAAAGACATGGAATTGCAGTTTCAAGCCCGTTGTTTTTCTGGTGTGGTGGAAGTATCGAGCTGGTGTCCAGTGTACTGAAATTGCTGACAGGTCAGTAGATTCTTCAGCTGGCCCAGTGTGCGGGGTGAAGCAAAAGCTGGAGGTGCGAGAGGGAACCTGGAGCAATGCTCCACCTGCTACCGTTAACGCTCGGAGATTTTGTTACGGGATTTCCAGCAATGCTCTGGAATGAGAATGTGCAGCTTGTGGGGCAACTCTTCTAAAGCAGGAACTTCGTTCATTCATAGTAAAACTGCTTAGTATTTGTACCAATGCTCCACAGTATTCCCTTGTCCTTAGCATTGTTGCAGGGGGTCCTGCACACACCACAGAGACATGCGCCTGGGTGCCCGCAAGCTGGGGGGGGGCACGGCTGGGTGCTTGCCAGTACACCCTGGTGAGGCTGTGAGCCCAGCTCTGTTTGTTTCCAAAGAAAATCACTTTCTCTACCTTACAGGAGGTGAAACTGACTTTGTTTGTAAACAAAAGTAGGTGCTTTGATACAATGTTGCAAAGTTATAACAACAAAACACCAGGGAAAGGGCACCGCGTTTAACCCCAGAGTGCATATTTGTGATTTTGTAGTATTTGTTACCCTAAACATCCCAGACAAGGGGTTTGAATTTAAAAAAATTAATTACACTAAGAGAAAAAATGCCATCAATTGCTGGGAAAGGTATCATTTGGGTAGTAAACACTGAAGTGTTAAAATTAAATTTTCAGGGATTTTTTCTGTCAACACTTCTCTGATATTGAACAATAATATTGCAAACCATGGGTCAGAGTCTACTCTGACTTCAGTCATCTTAAATTAATGGGAAAATTTTACTGCTGTAGGTGTGATTGCATGCGTAGCAGGTATAATTACACGGGTAGTTATAATAAATATATGCAAGAGCCTACAATGGGATGCCTGTGCTCAAGAGCTGGCATAAACCCTCCCGAGCCCCTGCCAGGGCC
>NW_010121969.1:3343-18727 GCF_000699245.1 Pterocles gutturalis
GCACCCAGGTGAAGCCCACCCCTGGGCCTTGCTCCTGTTTGGAGCAGTGCTGCAGGTGCTGTGCCTGTTCCCAGCCTTGCTCCTGGATTATTTGGATCTTCTGACCAGGTTTATGGATGTGCCTTTGCCTGATGGACCGTCGATGGGGTGTATTGTTTCCTGTCCCACCCTGCGCTGCTCTCCAGACATGGGGGCAGAGGCAAGGGAGACCAGTCATCCATCCAAGTCCAGGGGAACATGAACAACTTCAGAAAAACTTCGGACTGTGACAAAAAGAAGTGACAGCCCCTTTCTTCAGTGCTAGCCCTCAAAAAGGAAGATCAGAATAATCTGAAAGTCCTTGGGAGGTAGGGAGCTGCATGTTGCAGGGATGTCAGCTGCCAGTGCGGCTCGCCCGGGCTCTGCCAGGAGCCTTTGCAAACAGCTTTGTGGTTCTGCTGCCACCCAGCACTGCCACCCACTGCACAACACCTCTCTGGTGCTCACTTTCTCTTTGTCCTGTGTTCTTTTGATGGATCTTCCCTTCAGGAAATCTATTTACCAGAAGCCCTTTCTGCTTTAAGGCAGGTATAAAACGGGGTCAAGTTAATCTTCTCTTATACGAGTAGGTATCACAATACTGCTGTGACAGCTTACCTCTGGGATCTTTCGTTAGTAACTGGATTAATGCATTTCTTTTCATATAAATCTTTATGGTGAAAGATTTGCTGGTTATTACCAGAAAAGCACTCTGCTGTGATCACGGAAAACTGTAAATTGCATTGGATGAAATCTTTAAAAGCTTATTGATTTGTTAAGCTGCCATCCTCTTTCAGGTTGGAACTTGCTTTAATTTTGTTTACTTGCATGTCAACAGAACAATCATGTATTGATTAGTTCCTTTTGAATCAGAGACAGTGACCCACCTCCTCCGTTGACTATTTTAGATAGTCACGAAGTCACACTTGCTGGCCAGACCACTTCAGCTGTGCCTGTAGTCTCAAGCATGCAGTTTTGTACTGATGTGGCAGCTTGCAACAGTTGTGACGGACAGTTACTTTGGGCATTACACAACATCTGTTTGTAATCACCAACTGATCGTAATCTTAAGTTAGTTTAAAGATGGGTAATATTGATAGAAGTTTCTTTGGTTTCTCGTTGATGTAAATCCATCTGTGCCACCTTTGTGGTGGACACAGGGTAAGGTACGGTATGACCAGAGGGCGGTCTCAGGGAGAACGTTCCTGCATCACTTCTGTGCTACCCAGGAGATGGAGCTCACTGCTTTCATCCTCTCCAGCGGCATGGTACTGCCCTCTTCCTCCCCTGTGAAAACACAGGTCCTCCAAAGCTGCTGAAATCCGAGAACTACCTGGCTTTGTCTCTTTTTTTTCACTGCCAGCAATGGCTTAGTTATTAACCTTCCTGGCTGCCTCTGGAAATCAAACCAGCACGTATATTTTTACGCTGCACATTTCTTGGAATATGTTCATCATTAACTACCAAAATGTTCTCAGATACTCATTTCTGAGCTGCTCATGCTTATCCAGACTGTTTGCATGAGGAGATTTGAGAGATACACGCAGTCTATCGGTTTGACTTCGTTATATCTGAAATTTAAAAACCAAAACAATCTTGACGGTGAATTTAATGATCTGATTTAATGTAGAGTCTCAAGAAGGAAAGGAATTAGGAGTTAGGTCTACACATGATAATCACATCAGTTTAAGCAAATTATTTCTAAAGTGATTGAAATGCCAAGGGTCTTATGGAGACAATCTTAAATTGGCTTATATTAGCTTAGGAGTGGATAAGTGATCAACCTGTTGGGCACAAGCCGTTGGGTGCTGCTGGAGAGCCTGAGCCAGCTGGCACCACAGGCTCGGAGCACCCCAAACTGCCTCTGGGTGCCATGACCTGAGCCCCAGCCTGCCTCCGCACCTCAGCACTGCTCCCTCCCCCCCTGAAGCCCCTGACAAAACCGCAGCCACAAATGTCACCAGTCCTGAAAGCTGCTGGTGAGAACCCTGGTTTTGTGCATTTCTCCTGGCAGCCCTAGAGTCAGCTGAGCTCAGGGGATCAGGCAGGGAGACTGTGAAGGGGAAATACATCTTGTAAGTAATGAAGGGAGCAGAGAGGAGTAAAATAATATCTCCCAAATCCATCAGGGTTTGGGAGAAACTAAATGAACACAGAAGTTTCCTGTTGTATAATCTTTAATGTGAGGTTTTAAAAGGTATTTGCACAACAGGGGTAGAGGACAGAGGAAAGGATATCCTCTTACACAAGAAATAAAACCAAGACTTGTATGCAAAAGAGCCCGAGCCTTCTATTTGGGCCAATCTTGTTACTTTTTTGAGAGATCTGATTTCTTCAAGTTTAATTTATGAGTGTGCAACACTGTTTCTTGCATATGCTTGTATCTTTTCTGTGTGTTATTTCACTGATGGCCCAGTGACAAAAATCTGATCACTGGTATCATTTATGCCTTACAGGTTCATCAGTTGGCTTTGCAGGAAGCAGGACTCGTTGACTGTAAGTGGGACTTAGTTTATTTTAGATGTTCAAATGGAAACTTTACCATTAGGACTCAGAAATATCATTCTCTTACTTCTAAAAGATGCTCATAGAACCAGGTCAGACATTAGAAATGCAGACTGAAGCTCACCTGAAAGACAAGTAAAGAAGGGCTCTCTCAGGGTACCTTTTATATGGCTGTAGCTCCCAGGTGTCGTTATTCTGCTCCAGAGGATGAGGCACAAAGCAATCTCCTGCAGAACAGGGTCTGGAGTGAATGTGGCCGTTTATTACTCCTGCCGTCTCCAGATTCTTCATCAGGGCAGTGTCCCTGGTTATCAAAGCACTGCTAATACCCTTTACCTCAAGATCTCATTGCAGTATTTTCTTGACTAAGAAGGTTTCATTTTGTTCCATTTGGAGAGGGGAAAAAAAAAAATAGCTGCCTGTGGCATAACTGCTGCAATCCCAGGGCCTTGCTGTGCGTTTTGTATGGTGTCTTTCACATTTATCTCCAGCAATTATTGACTTAGAGGCTGAGGAAAAGATTCATGCCCAGTTTCAGTAAATAGCTGCACAGAGTGCTAGGTGTAAAATCACCTGGCTGACCTGCCGGTCTCTATTACAGGTAAGCTGTAAACAGTGTGCTGAGATAGCTGAAAAAAACAGAAACTAAAATGCTTAAAACAAAAACCAGCCTTCTGTTGGTTTGCTTTTCAACCTCTAAAATGGAAAAAATTCTGACCTCTTCTAATGTGAATCAGAAAACTGGAGCATAAATTTTTTTTCAGCTCTTATTTACTTGTTAACTTGGGTTTTTAAAGATCATTAGCATTTTTGTTCTGCGTGATAAAGCACTGTGCAGTGGAGTGCTTTGGACAAGCCTGCGGTGGATACAGCTCAGTAAATGGAAATTGCCAGAAGAATGTGTTTTCCCTGGCACTTGCCAGCTGAAAAACAAAACCCAGTTCTTTGAGTGATGTAAACTAACGATGGCCTCTTGCTTTATATCACTTACAACACTGCCTTCAATGTTATTTACTTACAAGCTCCCACCAGATGTTGCAATTCAACTCTAAAAATAGAAAACAGTTCTATTTATCCAATGGTTCAAAAGCTATTGTTTGCACAGCTCTCGCCAGAGCCACAGCCAATCCTCGCGTCTTGATGGAGATGGTTCCGGGGTTAAAGTGAGGAACCAGCTGGAATATGTGTGGTTTGGTGGTCTGCTCAGCGTGAAGTGGGCTGAGCTGGAGAGAGGCGATCTAATTTTAAGCAGTATTTGTGTGACAGAGTAAGGAAAAGTGCAGTGCTTTTGTTGAAGGTGAGGACAGAGATTTCTGGAGCTGGTAGGGTACCTTTGCCTGTGTTTGGCAATGGATTCGGTAGCTCTGTGTTTGTAGATTGAGGCACTGATCCTACAACGGCTCCTGCAGACTGGCACTGTGTTCCCACAGAGACTTGCTGGCTTCAGTGGGATGCCAAAGTGGCAGCCAGGACTGGGGCTTGGGAAAAACCACCCCTGTAAGGGAGGAGTCTGTGTTTGAGTAATATTACTGTTTCACATCATGCAGCACAGTGTGGATGGACAGAAAAAATGAAAATTTTGAGTCTATGACTTTGATAGCAAAAAACAGAGAGATTCTATTCTTGCACTTTCCTATCACTAGAAATTTTGTTGTATTTTTGTCTTTCTAGGTGTTTCTATGGAGTAAATAGAAATCTTGTTCTAATGATTTTCTCCAAGTGCCACTACATGTACCTTTGTCAAAGGGTAATTAAACTGCAGAGCAGGGGGAGAGGGCAAGAAAAATGCAGCACTGGTTAACCACAAAAACAGGAACAAGTTTCTAGGAATCTAGTTAGAAGTCGCACATGTTTCTTGACTTTGCACTGAGGTGCTGCACATTGTCGGGGGCTTTGGACGTGGGGGAAAACCAGCTTTTTAAATGGAAAGTTCCAGATATTTACGTAATGTTTAAGGGGGAAAAAAACCCACACCCCCCCTTTCTAAAAACGGCGACTATATTTCAGGGTAGGTTTCTGCTTTCCAGTCCTGTGCTCAGCTCACTGTCATGCCTGTCAGCAGTTCACTGACATTCACTGGGAATGGTTTCCAGTCTTCACAGTCAGGCAGATATGAAAAACAAATAAATAGATCCCATATCCTCTTTACTTCTAGATAATGGTGCAGTGTGGGGCTGTTGTAAGTACCTTGCAATCAAATACATTAATTTTATCTGTATTTGTTATTCAGTTCTGATGTTGAGGGGAATTTTCAGTGTAGTAAGTATGAATACTGAAAATGAATAATTTTTCAGTTATGAAAAAGTGGTGAGAGACAGCAAGGTATGGGTTAAAGACATGCTTTTCATATCTGCAGTGCTTTAACTCTCAAATCAGACCTTACAGGAGTTTGTAAAGACACCTGCCTCTTTTCCACCATATTACCATTTTCCTGTCATTTCAGAGTTTGGGGTTAGTCAGCGGTGACATTCCTGTAAGAGATAAGCTCCAGTGCCTGCCCCTCCACTTACACACGTGAGGATTTCCACAGAACTTGGTTCCATCTCCTTTGCTAGGAGCAAGTGCAAAGCCTGCTAGCTATTTTTAAATCCCAATATCCTTCAGATCTTCTCTGCCCTTTTCGGTAATGTAGCCTCTGCTTCAGGAGGAGTTCCGTTCAGATTCAGCCTGTGCTGGATGCAAATCTCTGGCTTAATAATTAAGCTGAAAATGCAAGTCCTTCCAGCAGCATCCAGGTACAAGGGGACCTCAGTCTGCGTTGGAGGTGAGCTGGGTTTATACAAGCATCCTTGACTTAGATTTCAGAAAGGGAGGGCTTTGGGTTTTCAGGGAGCTTGTGTGATGACGTGCCTGCGCTTCGCTGCAAGCTGCAGTGACACTGCAATGGCTGAGGGGCGGCTGCTGGATCTTTGCAATGAGCTCATTCTCCCCGGAGGGAGCAGGATTTACAGTGCATCACCCAGCAACTGCAGCCTTCCCGTGAAATTCGTCTTTAACTTCTCCTCAGTTAGGCTGGTCTGATTCTTCACTTTGGGGGTGTGTACATGGTGAGCAGATTTTACTGTATGGTTGATTTTTTTTTTTTTTCTTCTCTGTCCTCTAAATGTTTCCCTGGACTGGTTGATGAATCATTTCTCCTCCGATTCCACTATTCAGAGGATAGAGATGGAAAACATAATCTTTTGCAGCAGGGATGGATTATTTTTTTTAGCCTTTTGCAGCATGAATCGTAAAAATCCTTTAAAATCTGTCTGCTAGGAACAGCCTACAGGTTTTAAAATGAAGTGCACTGCATACAAGGAGTGGTGCTGTCCTCAGGTAACGCAGACAAGCAGTGTGCATCATGATGGAGTGTGCCTGGGAGGTTAGTTCCTATATGTGTTTATGCATATATAAATATGTACATAATGTATGCTGTATATATTTCTGTATCTTACACATGAATCATTTACTGCCTAAAGGCTTTGTATAATCCATTTTCAAATGTCCTGGTTTGCATTCTATGTTTGGGGGTGTTTTCCCCCCTTAACACCTAGTTTCTCTCTGGTGTGGGTAACAAACATAGCTCTGGTTTGCAACAGCTCTGCATTCAGACGCCGGCAAGCCCATCGCAGAGAATGTCTCTGCCTTTCATTGGTTACGTGGGCTGCACTTTCCTGCTCCATTTATTCGTCAGGATCTTCAGAGCATCTCTGTCGTATGTGATTGAGCTGAAATGGCAGGGCCTGTAATTGTTGATAAATCTCCTCTGCAGCTGTAAATGCCAGTGCTTCAGAGTCATATAAGTTATGATTAATTACTGTAGCAAAGTAATCTGGTTCCTGTGCTCCCTGAATAACTCATCTGGACATTTCCTGTTTTCTGAACTCTAATGCATAAACTGCATATCTTGAGAACTGCTTCCAGGTCTGTGCTGTTTAAACTTTTAGATTTAAAAAAGAAACTTAGTTTGTTTTTTTTTTCCAGCTGCTTGCTCCCTTGCTGGTTTTAAGTGTCATTTAGCTCATCAAGATTTCTTTTCCTTTCAGTTAATGGGGCTGCACCTTTACTGATGCTGTTTAAAACACAGACAGAAATTAGAAAACAAATGCATTGGAGTCAGATTGACTTTTGTCTGTTATTTCTCACATCATCATACTTCCAGAGCAATGTGTATAGTATAAAATAATCCTTTACTGGCAGGAGACATTCACTGCTGTCAGCCTAGGCTCGCAGCTCTCAGCTGACATAAAGCTTTCTTACCCTACCAGCTGGCCTACACCGTTGCTCCTTCCGGGATGTTGAAGTGCATGGTAGGTGCTTAAAGCGTGCTCAGAAATGGAGAGTTTGGTGTAGGGGCTGTCTTAATACTTCACTGTTGCCGTGGACTTTCTGCCCATTTTGTATGGGCTCTTGTCAGCTTTCTGACTAGCAACTGCTTGTTCTTCACCTGGAAATGTCAGACTGGTAGAAAGTTTAGGTTTTGTAGCGGTGAATTAAAACGCAAATGACGCTGGTGTGAGGATGCAGGAACACCTTGACTAGAGGAAGCTGTGTTTGTCACTAGGGTGCTGATGGAAAAAATAGCACCCCATTTTAAGATTACTTTTAAGGATGTGCTTAAGGCCCATTGGTTGTCTTGAAAAATACTAGTCTTGGCTAGATTTGTGGAACTGTGCCTAGAAATCTTTCCCTTATTATGTGCTCAGAAAGTGACAGTTGTCAACACCTCCTACTTGGTGAAGTTTCAGAAAGTTTCCGAGTGCACTGTCAATTTATGTGAAGAATGAAATTTTGCTTCACATTTTTTTCCCCCCAAAATGCATCTCCGAAGTATTACCTTGTATTGCGGATGGCTTCAATTCAAAGTAGTGTCAGCAAATGAACGTTAACAAGTGAAGGCCTGTAAATAACAATCTTTTTTAACACTTCCCTTTAAAACGTTTGTCTTCTAAGTTTATTACCTTCTCCAGTGCAGCTCTTCATGTATAATAAACAGCAGAGGTTCAGCTTAAATGGAAGAATTTAAAAAAAATGAAGGTTCTAAAAATTTTACACAAACCAATTGACTGGGATGTAGGATTTGAACACAAAGCTATTCCATCTAGCTACTCTGCTTGTGAGAGTCTAACAGGACAGAGTAATTTTAAGACAGAAAACATCATTTGTACTAATATATGTCATGGTAAAAGCAGCCAAATATTAGCCAATACCTCAGACTTCCAAATTAAGTCATTCCTGTAATCCAGTCTCTATTTGACTACAACTGCCTAGTTGCATCTATCTGCAGGCAAAGGAAAAGGGGAGCTTACTTGTCCCTGCAGCATCAAGTGTTGGCTGTCATTGATGGCAAAATACTAAGCAATTTCTACCAGTCGTCTAGCCTGGAAATGTAATTCCGTGATTTTCTTTTGGCACTTACAGCCAAGTGCTCTGCAGTCAAATAGACCTAAAACCCCCCAAAATCTCAGGAATTTAATGTAGTTCTGTAGAAATTACTCTAATGGAGAATTACATCCTTGTAGATTTTTTTTTTTTTAATTCTTCAGTTCTATGCAAATCCACAAATCATTATTTCCAGGAGCACGTGATTAGGGATTTGTTACTCACTGATGGCGCAGAATCAAGGTGCAGGTTCAATAAATTCCACCTATGTAGCTTCTTCCCCTCCAGCGTGACTCTTCCTTTTGTACTCCAGAAAAGCAGAGGCAGCATCTGAGGAGAGAGAGTTTGGGAAGGCTTGAGAATTGGTTTCCTCAAACACACGCAAGCAGCAGGGTGTGGAGTGTTGTCCTTCTTTAAGCCCAAGAGATAGCCTCTTGTTTGGCTTTTTCGAGTTATTGCACCGCTGCCACGGTTGTTTGACCTTGACAAGGTCATGTGCAAACAGGGACATAATTTTTCACAGTGCTTGGGTGAAGTGTCACTTTAAGACGCAGAATGTGTATTTTCTATCCTCTTAACGAACGTCTCTGGGTTCTCATTTTCTCCTGTTGGTTCCCAGCTGAGCTGCCTCTCTGGCTGGGAGGCCTGGGTGCTCGGTGAGGCTGGCTGCGGCTCCCAGTTTCGAAGGAGGGCAATGCCCCCTGAGCTTCCACAGACTAACTGGGATGAGGTGCCCCAGCGCTAACGGAAACCGGCATCTGGTCTGGAGAGCTGCTGCCCAAATTATGATGGATGTTGCATGAGGCTGGTTTTGTCATAGTTCATAGCCAGAATTTATTCTGCTGGAAGTAGCTTGCTATTGATTGCAGAGCAAACTGGTAGCAGGGCAAGGCTGCTGTGGTGTGAGATGCTGTTCAGACTGTCCACCAGTCCATGGCAATCCTGATTCCTCTATTTCAACCCTTTGAAAATCAGTATAGATGTAACTGATTCAACTTGGGCTTTTCGTGCCAAAAAGACTTCTCATCTTTTTGCTGACTGCTTTGTTTTGTCTTGCACGACCCTTCGTTGCATAATAGATGTGTCCCCTGGCACGTACCATGGGTAAAGGACAGCGTTATTGAACTCCAGATGGCATGTACTGTATTTTACTGGGATGTAAATCTGAAAATCCCTCTGTATTAATGGTGTTTAATTTTAAAAAATGCAGACAAAAGGCCTGATTCTGATGCCACCGACTCAGTGCCAGAAATCTTACTGACTTCAGGGACTCAGGATATGCCCAGAGGGAGAACTTTGCTAAATATCTAAAGTGCCTGAAGATTTACTGGTATGCAGTAACTTCTAGTAGGACTTTTACACTAATATTCCCATGGATGTCCTGAAATTTTTTAGCTACATTTTGCGTTTTAACTAATTCTATACCAAAATAATGGTTTGATTCATTTGATACTGGATTGCTTTTGTAGCTGCATCCATAACAAATGAGTTCTAGCCATGGTTTGCAATAAGAACGTGTCTAGTTTGGATGGGGACAGTGCTTTCAAAGCAAATCTCTTGATGACACCCATTTGCACTTTGGTTTGCATGATGGTATAGTCTCAGCATCCACAATCTGGATTCCTTTTGGATGAAGCTCAATCAGAAGGTGTTTTCCAACCAGTAACTGGTGCTCATGCCACAGGACAATAGTAGATTTTGAAGTTCCATCAAAATGTTCCATGATGTTGTCTTTTTATAGATACAGGGTCCATTCCTGTATGTGATATTCTCTTACTCTCGTATGTGATATTCTCTTACTCTCTCTGAAAAGAAATATCGGCAAAGAAAGTTAATGAGAAGCTTGAAGGCATAGTAGAAATCTAATATAACCATCCAAAACACAGATTTATTTTTTTTTTTTTACCTCCAAGGCTAAGTTTCAGACTTTCACAATGTGATGTCAGGATTTTCCCCCGGTTCAAAGACAGGAGCTAGCAAGTAGTGAGTATCTGGTCCATAGCAGTAAATACCCATAGTGACTTATGGGATGCTTCTTGGCTTTTTTATCTTTACAGGTTGCTTTTGTTGTTAGCAAAACAAAATTATTGATCACAACTCATGACTTCATTATTGTCTAATTACCTCTTGCACACTAGGTAAGGCCGGATTATCCTGGCAGTGTTTCTCGGGAAATGTTTTTGGTGTTGGATGGGAAGGCAGATTGTACGTGTGGTTCAGTTCAACAAAAAATGGTTGGAGTGCACATCAACGTCTAAGGGAGAGTGAGGCAGAGCGTGGAGTACGTGGCTGTGAACACGTAGGTGACCTCGCTCGTTGCTCAGCTCTTCCACCCACTTCCCACAAAGCCCTTCCCTCTCTGGAGAATGGGGGTGATGCACTGAGCGCGTTGAAGCTTGCTGAGAGTAAACGTTAAGTGAGAGTGAGTCAGGTCTTGCTGCTGTGGCTTGTGGGATGATCACAGGAAGTTTCAAGATCTCTAGTCTGCGTTCAAAGCCAAGTCAGAGGAAGCGACAGGCAAAGGAAATATTTGCATGAAGTTAAGAAAGTGAGAATGCAAAGGGTCTTAAAGGAAAATTGATTAGCTTGACCTGTAGTAATAACAATTAAATAGAAAATACAGTGACTTAACAGTCAGTGTTCATCCATTTCATGTCAGGTCATGCCCGCAGTTGTTAAAAGCCTCTCCCCTCCGATCAAAGCAGTTTGGGATTTCTAGTGTTTTGAATGGCTACTTAAAAACTTACTTTATGGTGGATCACAAGTTGAATTTTTTGCTGTGTAAGCTATCTGTCTTATCAGCTGTCCTTGAAGGAAGCGTTATGGGTTCTGTTTGTGTAAACGAACATCTGATATTTCCACAGAGACATTGGTTTGCGATGGCCATAACCCAGAGCACTGCTGGGAGCGGCGGGAGACTTCCCTTCGCTCGGGTGGGTGCCTGCAGGCTCTGGAGCTGCAGGGCTAAGGCAGTCTTGTCATGCCGGGGTGAATGATTTATTATTTATGTCACTTGCAGAAGGATTTATTATACGGTTTGACATTTTCACCTTTCACTTTTGTCTTCTTTTTTTCTCAGTATTTTATGCAAGGCATTACCAGGAGCTGTTTGGGTTTGCCCACAGACGTGGTGAAAGGGGCAGGGAGAGGCTCACTGCACTTATTACCTCGTCAGGCACTGGGCAATTCTGCGGCTGTCCTTTTCACCTCCCAGCTTATTTTTTTCCTGCTCCATAACACAGACTGTAAATTCATTTGGCATCTGATGTTGAACAGCTCAAATTACCATGGGTTAGGCACTGAGAATGACTAGTTCATTTTACAAGGTATAGTAAAGGTTGATTTTTATCTCCCAGGATCACAGATAGCAACAGTCAGCAGCACAGTTAGAGAAAAATCAGAACACGCTTTTGAAAGAAAGGGAGGTATTTTAGTCTAGTTTTCTCTACTTTAGCCAAGCTTTCCTGAACAGGTGGCTGGTTCCTGGATTTGGATGTGCAGAAATTCCAGTGCCACATATTGCTCATACCTGTGTGTACGATTTATAGGGACAAAACCATCACTGCCAAAGCTTCAGACTTTGCTGGTTTGCAGGCTTGTAGTAGAAGGGAAATCTCATTATGCTTTACTGCCCTTAGGATACATTTGAGCATAGCAGGAGTTAAAAAACTAGTTGTTTGTGCACAGGTGCCCCTCATTACAATGTCAATTAGCCCAGCAGGCTGAGAAGTGCTGACCTGGTTTTAGGCAGAGCCTGGCAGGTGTGTCTGAGGGAGTTTTGCTGGGTAGCTCTTCCTAAACAAAGGTAATTTTATTGTTCTAGTTGGTTTGGGGTTGTCTGCCCCCCCCTTCCTTTACTAAAATATCTGTGTTGTTTAAGACTGGTTTATGGTTTTGTCCTGATAAGATTTTATAATCACAAATTAAGCAAAATCGTAGTGGAGAAGCAAGCAACACAGAAAATGGGAGTTACCACACAGTTGAAGAGGAATGGAAAAGAGAGGAATGCTTGATGTGCTCCTGGAGTTGTCCTGCATGGAGTAACCAGTGGGTAAGGATGTCTGAACTGGCTGAGACAGGGAGAGTTACTGAGTTTGTGTGTCAGGCTCATTGTTGTGAGTAGGAGCAGAAAAATATAACTATGCTCTTTTCCTCTCAAAGTTTGTTTTGTGTTTTTTAATTACTATTTTATTTGTTCAAGGAGAAAATCTGAAATAGGGGAGTGTATGAAATGACTTTCCTTAGAAGTGCTGTTGGCCAGCAGGATGGCAGTAGATGGCCAGAATCAATTTGGTATTGACAGAGATAGCACATCCAAACCCCCGGGGAGCAGGAAGATGAATAAAACCCTCGGAACACCCACAGGCAGCTGGAGTGGGCTCTGCTGCTGTGTAATGTGCTGCTCAGTAAAGGACTTGTAAAAAGTTGGAAAAAGGCTCTTAGCATAAACCTTTTTCCCTCCTTCACTTGTAAAATACATACCAGTATGAGAAATAAAATATGAGAATTTTTTTTTCTGCCAAAAATTAAGCTGAGGTGGAGGAAACCCCACAGCCATTCTATCAATGCTGTGAATCCTGCTTTACCATGTGAAAGCCCCAGAAACACCCTGGGGATGGCAGAAGGAGTTAGTGACAGACCTGGTGCGCTGGTCAGTGTGGGTGTGAGCAGCTATTGCTGGGCTGGGGTCCTCTTGGTGCAGAGCCCATGCCACTGACAGCCTGGGAGAGCTGAGGCTCCATAAACTTGATGGAAGGTCTGGGTTTTGCTTGGGAGAAGGAAACTATAGGTGTTATACTTTTTTTCACTTTTCACTCCGTTATCACCGTCTATATCTGTCACTAGAGAGAGGTATGTATGGCAAGGGAATGAAGCAGGCCCTGGGGACAGGGGCTGGCCTTGCAGCATGGCTTGTACGTGCTCTCCAATGTCTCTAGCAACCTCTCCTGAGCAACAGCAGGAGTGGAGAGCAAGTGATCTTCCTGGCCCACAGTGCATTCCCTTTCCTGGATAAGAAGTTGGGCATTTTCGGTGTGCACAGAGTTCACATGGAAGAAGAAGATGTAAGACATTTCTTCCATCAGCTAAAGCTAGAGGCTGGAAAGCTGAGGTGCTCGACAGGAGCAGACTTACACCCCCACTGCACGTGTCTGAAAAATCCAGAGTGTCTCTGAACAAGATGCTTGTTCTCTGGCATTGGCCTATTGATGGGTATTGGCAAGGGGCTGGGCATCAGTGCCAGGTCTGGTTTAGTTGTGCATCTCAACCTAGTAACTGCTGTCCTTCGCCCCGATGCTGTCAGAAATGTTTGGATGTGTTTTACTGTAAGAGCAGGAACAGTTATGTGAGGGGGGAAAAGTTGCTGATTAACTCAGTGTTGTGGATAAACGTGAAACTATGGAAAAATAGGTGCTTCTGCTAAAAATGTCATTACTGTCTTTTAAAAATAAGTCACTCAGCAATTGCATTTGGCACTGAAGAATATTATACAGGCATGAATATTTTTCTTCTGCTTCTATTTCTATGTCAATCAACAAACAGTGGTATCAAGTAGTGTTAGTCAGCTCAAGAGTAGACGTACCTCCTGGGAAGGAATGTCTACACAGAACTAGATGTACACGTAAATCTCCAAATCGTGAGTGAAAGACAGGGAGCCAAAGATGCAAGGATTTGTTAAAACAACAGATGCATCTGTGGAACAGAGTTTGAAGTTATATAGCTGTATACCAGCACTAAGTGAAAGCAGGTAATTCAGGTACTCATAAGAACTGTACTGGAAATTGGGAAATAGATTGCTCCTGCCTCCAGCCAGCCCTGAGGCTTAACACCTCATCTTTGCCTTTGCCTTAGAATCTTAGTTATCTCTTTGTCACTTCTTTAAATATGGCTGTTTCTAGGAATGTGTATAGAAACCCTGGGTGTGATTGAAGTGCATTGGCAGTATGCAGAAGTAGCCTCGAGGTGTAATTCCCTGGGGTGCTTGGGAAGATTTTGCCCTTTGAGCTTCTTGTAAAAATAATTTTTTGTGATTGGACAATATGCTAAAGTGTTTAGTACTGCGTATGACCTGTATGTTTCACATTGCTGTGATCAAGTTATTAAGTAATGCCATACCAAAACCCAATTCTTTTCATATATATTTTTGTATATGCATACACACACATATAGATGTATATGAGTTTATTTCTATATAAGCTCTTCATAAAGAGTATAAACCCTTTAGCAAAAGGGATCTGTACTAAAGAGAAACTAATTTTTTCTCATAAGATTTTTTTTTTTTTCACAAGGAGAAGACTAGAAAGGAGCTTATAGAGCCAAGGCTGTATGTAAGATATCATGTTTGGCACTTCTTCATAAAGGTTAATTTGGATTCTGAAATATCTGTAATATTGTCTCTGGGATATAGGTTTTGGGGAAGGGGGGGTGTTTAAGTTCCTTACTGGGAAACTTCTTTCTCCCTTTAAGCCCCTCTCAGACAGAATAAAAACTTATCACTTGACACAAATGCATT
The DNA here is from genome assembly GCF_000699245.1 of Pterocles gutturalis. NCBI lineage: Eukaryota > Metazoa > Chordata > Aves > Pterocliformes > Pteroclidae > Pterocles > Pterocles gutturalis. The sequence goes on from NW_010121969.1 coordinate 17,742, forward strand.
TTTCTGGGAAGAAAAAGTTATAGGGCTTTTCAGCTCTTGTTTTTAATTAAATGTAAGCAATTCTAAAAAAAAATCAAATGTCATTCTAAAACATTTTCATTCATTTTTGACATCATCATTGGAATATTTGTATCTTAATATTTTGACTAAAATGATTGAGAAATAAATCCGTCATAAAAACTCATCAGTCAGCAATGTTCATCACAGTAGCTGTGTGCTCCAGATATTGCCTTTGGTCCTTCGAGATCCAGAAAGCGCAGGGCAGGGATGCAGTCACAGGCTGCTACAAGACAGGCAGAAGACGGTCTGAAATAAAGCAAAGCACATCAAGGGCACGGCTGCGCGGGCTGCCCGGGCTCCATAGCAACTGCAGCTGCTCCCCTCAGGACGAATTCAAGTGTTCTGCTGGGTTTGGGGGTTTTTAAAGCTGCTGCATGGGTAAATTGTCCTGAGTGTAGACTTGTTTTCAAAATCTTCTTGGTTACAAGCCCATTTGCCAGCAAAGACAATAATTTTTTTTTTTCCTTTAAATTCAGTTAGCAAGAGTGATGATATCTCTGCAAATGGATTGAGCGAGTCTTGCTCATCCCTCGCAGATAGCATCAGCTGGGCTGCATCTTCCAAATAATTCCACTGGGGAGGAACACAGCATGTGTGGCAGCTTCTCATCCAGTGAGTAAGGCAGAAATACTCGAGGTTTTTGAGGCCTGTGATAAAACTTGTTTTGTTTTCCTCTGATATGGCTGTATGCTAAAAAATTGTCAAAGTGTGGGTCAAACTAACAGAATTTTTTTTTGCCTTAACCTGTGCTATAAAGAAAAGCAGGAAGGAAAGAAGGGTGAGACAAGACACAACAAACTTTGATGACATAAAATATCTATTTAGCTCAGAACAAGGTATTTTATTTCCATTTTCAGGATATTATAACAAAAAGAAAGCAGTGTAAATCAGGATATATGCATATAAAATATAATAATATATATTAA
>NW_010121970.1:0-1072 GCF_000699245.1 Pterocles gutturalis
TATAATAAAGGTTTTTTAAAAAAAATAAAATTAAAAGTCCAAAAAAAAATTCAATGAAAACATCTTTAATAATTAATAATTGATAATAAACACTCAAACTCTTTTAAAGCGCATTAATTACAGAATTAATAGGATTATAAAATTATTTCTAATTAAATATTTCAGGATTTCCATCCTCATTAATTATTGATTTAACGAATTCGTTATTAAACATTGAAATTAATCAATAAGTATATTAATTAACGTCATTTACCGTATTAATAAAATGATTAAAAATTAATTTTAATTAATAAAATTAAATAACCGACGAAAGCACCCAAAGGGAACGAGGAAATTGCGAAATGATTTTTAAAAAACGGGAGGATTGGGAGAGTCGAAACGGAAAAATTTAAAAAGTGAGATTTCAAGACGTCGCTTTTATAAAACGTGAAATTTCTCAAAAAATTTAAAAACTTGAATTTAAAAATTTAAATGGAAAGTTGAACGAGGTTTTTTAAAACAAACTTCAAAATTCAAAAGCGCATTTTAAAATCAGCTTCAAAATTTCAAAACCAATTGAAAACCGACGTGAAAATTTAAATTTAAGATGAAACTTCAAAAAGAAATTTCGACACTTAAAAATTCCAAAGCAATTCAAAAATGTGTTTAAGAAAAATTAAAATTGACTCAAAAATTCAAGAGTAAATTTTAAAATCAACTTTAAAAATTAAAAATCAATTCAAAATTCAAAACTAAATCTCAAAGTCAAGCTCACAACTTAAAAATAAATTTCAAATTTTCAAATTTCAACAAATTTAAAATTAAAGAGTCAATTTTAAAGTAATGTAAAGAATTAAAAATAAAAACAAACTAAAATTTAAAAATCAACTTAGAAATTCTTAAAAATTTCTAAATTAAGTTTAAAATTGTAAAAACCCTCACGTTTCAAAATTCAAACCTTGAACTTTGCAATTCAAAGATAAATTCCCAAATAAATTTGAAAATTGAGAAAGAAATTTGAAATAAAAGAACTGGAAACCTTGCAAATCAACCAGAAAAAAAATTTTTAAAAAAATTTAAAAGAAATGTTAAA
>NW_010121971.1:0-430 GCF_000699245.1 Pterocles gutturalis
GGGGATATTTCAGTGACTTATTCTTGACTACAGCATAACTGATTTAAAGTCCAATCAAGAAATGAAAGTCTCCCAGAAAAAATGTTGTCATATGCCTCTAAAAAATGCCTAACGAGTATCATATTATACTGCATTTCCAAGTGTAGTAGCAAATTTCTCTGGCCAGGGTGCATTTGACAAATGTAGATGCCAACTCTACGACGAAACGCGACAAGGTAAGTCCCTGCGGCACATGTGATGCTCAAATCGAGCATGTGGCCCAAGAAGACTCCAGATTGCAGCCAGATTTGTAGCCCTATATCCTTTTTTGATTATGATTCAATGAATCTCACATCAACACCACTTCAGCAATAGCCAACATCGACAAAATGTGTTACTTCACCGAAGGCTCTAAAACCCCAGTTTCTATGGGATGAAAAACCCCAACATT
>NW_010121972.1:0-751 GCF_000699245.1 Pterocles gutturalis
GAGGTCTCCACAGACAGTGCAGAGAAGAATCTCTCTGAATCCACCTGAGGGTTCCGTTTGTACACCCACAGGATGATCTGAGGGGACTGGCCCTGGTGCTGCTGGTACCAGTAGATGTAGGGATTGGGAAAGCTGGTGGTGAAATTGCAGTGCAGAGTTGCATTGTGTCCCACCTGGGTGGTCATTTCTGCTGGGAACTGGAGCACGGAGTCCTTTTGGGCATGACCTGTAAAGGCAGAAAGGGCTTTCAGCTTTGCTTGCCTGTGCACCTGTCCATCTAACACTTCACCAGCTTGCTCACTGTCCCCACGTTCCAGCTCACTTTTCCGAGCCTCAGAAAGGCTGAGCTCTTTGGCCCTGCACACTTCTTGCTGCAGGATTTTGCTGCCACTCACCCCCCACATCATCCTGCTTTTCAGCAATACTCACTGGCCTTTCAGTCCACTGATTCTCTACATAGCTGCCTCTGAGCTGTGTTACCTGCTGGTCTCTCCTTCAACAGCAGAACACAGGCCTCCCAACTCTGACCGTATCTTCTTGCTAGAAGAGTTCCTCCACATGACACACTGCATCCCCTGCCCTTGCCCTGTCCTTCTGTGGCATTTCATCTCTTCTTGCATCAAGTTAGCCTTCTCTGTTTGTCACCCCATGTTTAGGACCATCTCTACAGAGAGCGGTAGCATTTTATCCAACGCACAGAGGAGAGAAGCTCCTGTATGCCGCATTGCTCCGTTCCCTCCCATCTTTTCCT
>NW_010121973.1:0-29635 GCF_000699245.1 Pterocles gutturalis
TCATCTGCAAATTTGCTGAGGGTGCTCTTTATTCCTTCGTCTGTCGTTGATATTCAAGCACATCCAAAGCAAGGAAATTACAATTTGTACTTTTTACGGCTGGATTAGGCATATGTAAAATCTAGTATGGACTGGTCATTTGTTTTGAGGATTTCAAGTCTAGTAATTTAGTTTTGCTTTTTCTCATGTGAATTTAGAGTATTTTCAAACTTTTAAATAGTTGTGAGTCTGAAGTATGCTTGACGTGGTGAATTTGAAAACATATACGGGCTTGTAGTGAATACATAGGATTCTCTGCCTAAAATCAATGTGTATTTCTGCTTCATTCATACAACAGTTTTACAAGTATGCACTTTTTTTTAATGAAAGAGGCAAAATGACAAAACAAATACAATATTTTGCACTTTTCAAAAATTATGAATCCTTAGTAGATACGGATCAAGATTTTCAAAGACACACAGGTTTTAAACCTCAGCTTCTTAAAAAGTAGGAAATGTATGATAAACATGCTGCACTAAAATTTTGGCAAAATACTCTGCATAGATTTTCTCAGAATTTTATTCGTTTTCTCCTTATAAAGTTCTGGGCCAATGTGATATGAGATACATGTCTTCACTTAGACTCCTTTAGACAAACTTACTCCCACTTACTACATTGTGTGAGTGAGAATGGAAGGAGTCAGAATTGGTGCAATTTACATACTGACAAGCAAGGAGGTGGTGTCAGTTTTAGAAGGTGGCCTGCTTTAACATATGCTTTCATACTCCTCCTTGATAATTTTTTTCTTATTTATTTCTTTCTGTCTTTTCTGTATGAAAATTATTGAAATGTTGACTCTGAAAGGGTGGGAACCATTTCACAGGTGCTGTATACCAAAAGAGGCACTTAAATATCTGTGAGAAGGTGACACTGAGTGAGTCATCAAGAAGGAGTCTTAAGTTGGTGTGATGTACATGTCATAAGAAGCAGCAGAAGAAACTAACTTAAAATCAGGCGTGCAGGATGAAATCCTGTCAGCTTTGTCATTAGCTTCAATGGGGACAGGATACTGTACTGGGGTCTAGATTTGAAAGTGTTCCACATGTGATTAATTCTACTTATTTTTCACCACAAATTCTTTTGTGCTGGTATATCGTAACTCTTTTATGTTGAAGAATTGAAAATTATTTCCTCGCAAGACACACTTGCAGATTTTTCTGATTCAGCTCCATGATATTTGTTGGTTTTAACTTTCTTGTGGTGATTACAGGTTGCAGTTGGCACCATGCCATTGTTTCCATGTCATGAGATAAAACAAACTAGTTATTCTGAAGTGTACATATTATGTTTAGCTTTGAAATTTCCACTGGTCTTTTCCCAAAGTTTATTTTGTTAAGTCCACCTCCCCCCAAAGAAACAAGCTCCATATTGCCTATGATGTATCTAAAGAAACAGTAAATATGTAAAAGTGATGAGAAAATCAGTAGCTTGTAAAGGTAAAACCAAGTCTCAGGTTCTGTACAAATGTCGTGTTTGTTAGGCATAACCCCCAGGGTTATTGAAGACTTTGAATTTTTGTCACTAAAATGGTCATATTATGGCATCTTTTGTATTAAACTGTGTAGTTATATAGAATGTTTTCAAAAGTATCTATTAGTATGTTATTTTTTTATTTTATTATTTACTCCTAGTTGTTTTCTTGTAAGATTTTTCTCCTAAAAGCATCAAAATGACGCTGGTTGGGAACAGGTGTCCATTGCTGTGCCCAAGACAGACTCCACTGGAAAAATCTTTTTCTGGATAGTTCATGTTGTGGCTAACACACGTTTATTTTCTGCAGATTTTCTATAGAGAAAGGAATAGCTGGTCAAGTGGCAAGAACAGGAGAAGTCCTTAACATCCATGATGCCTATGCAGATCCGCGCTTTAACAGGTAAGCTGTTACGCATGGGAGGAGAAGATAGCTCACCAAACCTTGTACTTAAATTTACTACTTAAATTTCATATTAGGATGCATTCATGGAGCTCTGATCCTCTGACGAGGAGAGAACCTGTAGATATCTATTTAAATGCTTTAGCCATTGGAGGCATTTTTAAGACAAAAATAAAAAGTATTATTTTTGTCTAATAGAAATATAATGGAGAAAAATTTATTTCTTTTTCCTGTTATGGAACTTTGCCCAGTTAGGTAGATTGTTGCTGACTTTGTTTATTAGTGTCCCTGCAATCTGATTAGTTTCAGGGGAGAAAAAAAAGTACCTAAGTACCTGAATGTATTCTTTAATTTTATGAATAAGCTGACTGTACATTTGAGGAAGTTACTAATTCTTTATCTTGCAAATGGAGATTACAGGATTAAAAAGTTCTTTCTAAATATGACACAGTAGATGGGAATATTTGAGAACTTTGGAGATGAACTTCTTGCAGGTGCTAATTAATCTGCTTTGAAAGTATTTAGTATATTGTACATCGGAATTTCTGAGAATCAAGGAATAGATATTTATTAATAATATTAACTCTCTTTCCTTTTTTGCTTTCTCTTTTGTGGCTCTCCAGAGAAGTAGACCTCTACACAGGCTACACAACCAGAAATATCCTGTGCATGCCTATTGTAAGCCGAGGAAGTGTAATAGGCGTTGTGCAGATGGTGAACAAAATAAGTGGAAGTGCCTTCTCTAAAACTGATGAGAACAACTTTAAAATGTTTGCAGTCTTTTGTGCTTTAGCCTTACACTGTGCTAATGTAAGTTTTATTAAGTTTTGTAAACTGGTGCTTATAATGGGAAGACTTAGAATCCTACCTAAGAATTTTTATGTTCCAGATTATTATTAAAGTGATTAGTAAGTCTGTTTCTTTGAATTAATGAGGAAACAGGAATCATTGAATTATTTACTGAATGATTTTATTTTAAGAGGATGATAGGGATTTATTTGATACTTTCTGAAATAGTTGTACTTTGGATATGTCAATTTCATGTAGCTAAACTGAGAGAGCAGGCTCTGAAATGGGAATGGTATCTGTCTTTTCCATTAGAAACCATGATTGTTATTTACTTTTATAAATTGAGATCACATGTTTTACAAATTTAACTAGGAGATGGCTATGTTGTCTAGTCTCTCAATTCCATATGCTTGGTATTCACAGATACCAATTTATACTTTTATATGCGTGCTGTGCTGTATACTTATAATTATACATGCTTCTAGATAAGAGTGGATAGCTATTTTTGTTTTCAAATCCTTTATCGTCACAAAAATTGCTATTCTTTTAGGAAGTGTAAACAATTTAATGATCGTTACTGTATAAGTGTAAAAATTCAATAAGTGCAATAAAAATGCAATGCCGAAGAGATGTGTTGTATGAATGGGAGATAAAATACAATGCAATGCCGGTTAAGCCTAGTGATTTGTATTAAGCCATTTTACCAACATCATGCTGTCGATATACTGGGGCAGCAAATTTTACTAACAGTTACTTAAACCAACATGACTCAAGGCAAGTAGAAAGGCCTTCATATAAATGAAACTTGGGACTATGCAGTCACTCAGCTGTGTGTGAGTTCACTCTTTTTAGATGGTGAAAGTTACCATTCAGGGCACACTACTCCAGAGGGTTATATTTACTAGTGAAATTCTTGTATCCTCAGCTCTTTACAAGCCATGCAATGTCTGCAATAGCTGTCTGAACTTCTCAATAGTTAACTGTACTTATTTTTCACAGTTATTGCATGATAGTGTAGGTATGATAAACATCTCATGTACTTTTTGCTGTGCATAAGTAGCAGTTATTGATACCAATTAATAGCTGAATTCATGCAGTCGCCCAAAATATGAATTGCATGCCCTGTTATCAGTTTTCTTTCGGGTCACATATTGCAAGGGACTGAGCTCTGTTTCTAACTCGTGAACTTTGATTCTTTTTCTTGGGAGAGCTCAGACACAATGAAAAGTCAGCCAAGGCTTAGATGTTTATCTGACTGAGTAGAATCACATATTCATAGAATCACAGAATGGTTTGGGTTGGAAAGGACCTTAGAGATCATCCAGTGCCACCCCCTGCCATGGGCAGGGACACCTCCCACTAGCCCAGGTTGCTCAAAGCCTCATCCAGCCTGGCCTTGAACCCCTCCAGGGATGGGGCATCCACAGCTGCTCTGGGCAACCCGGGCCATTGCCTCACCACCTGCACAGGGAAAATTTTTTTTTGTAATATCTGATCTAAATCTCCCCTCTTTCAGCTTATAACCACTACCCCTCATCCTATCGCTACACCCCCTGATACAGAGTCCCTCCCCATCTCTCCTGTAGCCCCCTTTCAGCACTGGAAGGCTGCTGTAAGGTCCTCCCGGAGCCTTCTCTTCTCCAGGTTGAACAACCCCAACTCTCTCAGCCTGTCATCATATGGGAGGTGCTCCAGCCCTCTGATTTTTGTGGCCCTCCTCTGCACCTGCTCCAATAGCTCCAAGTCCTCCTTACACTGGGGGCCCGGAGCTGGACGCAGTAGTCCAAGTGGAGTCTCACAAGAGCAGAGCAGGAGGATCACCTCCCCCAACCTGCTGGTCACGCTTCTTTTGATGCAGCCCAGGACACGGTTGGCTTTATGGGCTGCCAGTGCATACTGCTGTGTATGATGTACATATGATGTGATAGAAGGCCCAGTTTTCCAAAAGTACCAAATTTCATATAAACTGTTGCTTTTCTAATGTGTGAAGTTGAGCAGCCAAAAGCACTAACTTTTTTGCAGAAGTGTATTTTAAGAATAAGTGCTTGAATACAGGGAAGAAATGTTTTTTCCTTTCTTAAAATTTCACACTAATGAGTGACTTCCCTTTTTCAGATGTACCACAGAATTCGCCATTCAGAGTGTATTTACCGTGTAACGATGGAGAAGCTCTCCTACCACAGTGTTTGTACAGCAGAAGAGTGGCAAAACCTCATGCACTGTACACTGCCTCTACATATTTATAAAGAAATTGAACTGTAAGTATTTTTCTCATATAGCAACAGTTGCACCTTGTATCACTCTGTGAAAAAGGTGATTTATTTTTTTTTCTTCTTTCCTAGGTGTAGTGGAGGGTTTTGTAGGAAACACTTATATTATTGACCTACCCCAAAATCGTAGGGGTTTATCTCTGGCTTTCTTATACTTAAAGACCTGTGAAGAAAATGTATCTATCAAAGATGCAAAATAATACCGACACAGAATGGTAGCACTTTCCCTCAAGCATACGTAGCTGCAGTAGTTGCTTAATCATTAGTTTATATCTAAGGACTGTAGAGTAGAACTTTCTTTCTGATAGTCCCAAGTCACCAACATCTCGGAGCCAGAGAAGCTAAGCTGGAAGTCCTGTAGCTAAGACCAAATGCATGATCTGAGCCCCTTGCCTATGTCTTAGAATAAAAGAGCCAGCTCATTTCTGGGATTTTTTTGAGTTGTGTGGTTTCTGGTTTTGGGCTGGGGGAGGAGGGGCAGAGTTGAGGTTTGGGATTTTTTTTCTTTTTGTGTGTGTGTGTGTTTTGTGCATCTGCCTGTGTTTCTTGAAGGAGGAGAAGATGGATACAGATTTCTCAACTTCTGAAGATAATTCAGGGTTATGAATCCCAGGTGTTAGAGTTCAGAGTTGCGGCCTAAATTTGTAGGAGGGCTTCCCATCTAGCCTCTTAGGCTTTCTCTGAAATAAGTCATTTACTTTCAGCTCTAAAGGGTGTGTGCTGAAGATATACCTCTATGTGTATTTTATCAGTCAGTCCCCACTCAACACCAACACCGGGACTCATCTCATTTTTTTGTCACTGTTTCTGGGCCAGGACAATAAATTCTATGGTAGTGACCAGGTGCCTAAAGTCAAAACTCTGTGATTTTGAGTCACAAAATCTAAGTTGTCTTTGTAAACCTCATCTCCACAGCTTGCTCGCTTCTCTCAGGTGCGGAGCATCGTGGTTGTGAGCGAGCAAGGCATGCGAGCGTATGCTTAAAGTTCATTACAGGATGAAGTGATTTGCTTGAAAGCCTCAGTATTAGCAGCTTGCAGGATTATACCCTAATAGAAGCTTATTCTTTGCAATGCAATTTCTTCTGCATTGTTAGATGATATTATATAACCCACCTCCTCAGCAGAAATGACTTTTACTTGCCAAGATGACAGGTTTCACTCTAAATTACATTAACATCCTTTAGTTTGAGCAACCTGAATACACTTAACTGTTTTCCAGACGATTCAGCTGCCTTCAGCTCTCTTGCACCTGCGGTGTTGCTCAGCACGGCACGTCTGTGCAAGCATTTAGCTGGGTTCGATGGAAAGTAAATAGAAGACTTGCAGCACAGCAGGTGCATGGAAAGGGGTTAATTAATAATCGAAGGACAAACAGTACGGCTGAGCGGGTCCCTAATGTCAGGCCTAAGTGTTGATATTGGGAGAGGGGAAAAGTCCTCAGCTAATGAAACATAAAAATGCAGTATTAAATTTTTGGTTTTTGAAGTTTGGGCTTAATTTCTGTTAGCCAGTAATTAATTTTTTTTCCTCTATCAAAACTAGAGTGAGTGTTACAGAATTTGTGACAGATATGACTGGGAAAAAAGCCAGTAAATATATTATTAGAGACACCGTCTTTACAATCCCTGGGAGGAAAGTCTGAAATAGTTTAGGAGAGCCTGTAAAGCTCTCATCATCCCTATAAACCAAAGATTTTTGCACATTACTTAAGCAATGAATCCTTAAATAAAGATTTATGTTTCTATTAACTAAACAAAGCCAAAGGCTAACAGTTGGACTCGATGATCTTAAGGGTCTTTTCCAACCTAAATGATTCTACGGTTCTATGAGCATAGTTCCATTGACCTTAGCGGAAATCTATTCTGTTACATTGCTGGAAGATATAGCCTGTAAAGTCAGTTTTGTGGGTGTATTCAGAAACAAGTGAATGCTGTTGGATATACATTACCTAGTCATTTTCATTTGCTTTTAGTAAGAACGAAAGGGTGTTTGTCCTCACTACGATGAAACTTTCTTCTTAGATACCACTTTGATATCAGTCCATATGAGGATGTCTGGCCTGCCATTTTTGTCTACATGGTTCACCAGTCCTGTGGGACAGCCTGGTATGAAGTACATGATTTATTGCTTTAATTCTGTTATTTATGCGTTTATTTATTTGGAAAATTTGATGTAATTATTTTCTAGTTCAAGGTGTTATTTTCTTTGGAGTGCATTGACTATGTTTGGTCTGTACAGCACTGTATAGGCAGGCTGGATTTCTTGGCCCAGCCTCTTGGTCTTCAGTTAATAAAATTTGGGAACTTCCAGATAAAATAACTCATGATATCATCCAAACCGTTGTCCTTCCAATGTGTAGAACTATTGTTTGTTTCTGAGATGAGATGGCTTATCAGACAGAAGGTGGAAAATATATTAAAGGCGCTCTTGCCAAAAAGGAGAGAAGGTCCATGAATGCTGATTTTTCAAATAATGCTGAAATTAATATACTATATGGTTAAAAAAATCCAAGGTTAGATCTTATTTTGCTAAATAAGTTATCAGCATCGTTGTCCAATGATTATGTAAGTGAATGATTTGCAGATGAAGTGGTTCATTTGTTGTACTTTCAGTGTCCGTTATCATGACTGAGATCAGTAGTCTCTTAGCTAATTATGTCCCATTGCTGAAAGAAAGGAACTGCTCCAAATTATGGAAAAAATCTACAGATGAGTAATTGAAAGTATTTCCGTGCAAAAACGAGCAACATTTGGGAAACATTTGCTGGTGACTGTTTGATCTTAGTAACTGCATGGATCACCATGCCCTCAAAGCATTCAGTCAAACCTGAGGGTCTTTCACGTGTCTTATTCATTTCTGCAAAGTGGGTGGCTGTTCTAAATACAGTTCACTGCTCGGTGTGATGAGCTTGTTTCTGTTCCTGACTGAATGGCTGTGGATGCAGGACTGGCGTTCAAATTTCCAGCTAAGTTCTCTTCTTTTCCCTCTCTGTCCCCCAGTCTCTTGCTTTCAATGTGTAACTTTAAGGGGAAAGAATTGATATCTACTTGATGTTTGTCAAATGAGTCTCAGCTTTAACGCGTAAAGTTAAATAAACAAAATATTTGAAAAGGAGGCTCTTGAGACTGGACTGTTTAATTTATGAAAGAACAAAACTTCTCAACCCTCCGAAACAAGTACAGCTATTTTGAGACTAAAATTTTATTTTAAAATATTGAGGAGTAAGGTTGTGCCTTTAAGTATACAGCGATGTAATGTATAACTGTCCTGTCCAGGGAGGATTTTGGAGAAAAATTTGTGATACTCGCTACATTTTCTTTGCTCTTAGGAAGAAATAATCTTTTACTGCTTTAATCAAGTATACAGATCACAGCAATGGAGGAAGTAATAATATTCTATGTTGAGCTGTCATTGATAATGTTTTTCCCTTTGGCTACAACTGTGCTATCCTGTAGTAACCATTGACTTGATATTGGATGTAGATGGAAATGGCTGTTGTGATACTCTGAATTATGATGTACTGTTTTAAACAGTACTTCTAACAATTCTTCTACAGCTGTCTGACATAACTCTCCAGAATTAAAAAAGAAACCCTAAAGCTTTTTTGAAATACAAGATGCTTCAGTTTTTACTAATGTCAGACTAAGGCTAAGAAGAATAATTACCTTTACTGAGCACACAGCCTTGGAAATATGTTTTTTTATCTAATTGGCTCCATAAAGTAGATGTGTTTACATCTTTACGTGTAGAGCGGAGACATTCAGCTTTGTTTTCTAAGCCCACATATACTGCAGAACTAGAACATTAATATCAGTTCCCTGAGGTACCCAAGTAATTATCAAAATATGGAACCTAAAAAAAACCCAAAACAAACAAACAAACAAGCAAACAGAAAAACACAAAACAAAAAAACCCCACGGCAATGGGAAAAAAGGAGAATAAAGGAAAACTGCTTTGTATATGAGGGGAAAAAATCAGTGACTTGGGACTCTGGCATCTTCAGTTTGGTTCTGGGTGCTAGTGTAATATTCCCTTTTCACCCAGAGCAGTACCAGATTAGGTACTTCAGAAAATATTACCTGAGACCTAATCATTGTCTGAATTTCCCATCTGTAAAAAAAAAAAAAAAAAAATAAAAAAAAAAAAAAGTATTCAGCTTTCCTTTCAAAGGAGCAATGGTAGATAAAGTCTATTAAAGACTGGGCAGAGCTCTCTCAGAGGTGTTTTTGATGAGCACATAAGCCAAACATAACAATGACTTTATTACTGCTTTTTATTATTACCTTAGTGAAAATACTCTTGATTATGAATTCATTTGGCTTGTCTGTATTAATAGCAAAAATATATAAAAAAAATCTTTAAGAAATAATCTCATAAATGCTATAGATTTGAGGCATTTTCATGACAGACCAGCAATTATTTAACAACATATTGTCTGGTGAAAAATGAAGAAGCAGTGAAATGTGAATTTCTGTTCATTTGGCCAAACTGAAAAAAAAAAAAAAATCTTAGTCTTGGAAAAAGTAAAATCTTCTTTTCACAATGTCAATATGGAGTATCTCAAGCTTTTTTCTTCAAAACAGCTTACGCATTTGGCATTTGACTGAAACCTTAATTTAAGCAGGATTATTTTTTTCTGTGGCATTTGCTTAAAAATCCCTAATTTTCTGTTTTGATCACAAATTATGTTTTCAAACTGTCCATTAGATGCAAAGTTTCACTATTTGTCAGTCTGAATAGATAATGATTTAAAGAAATGACACTTCAAGTTTCTGGGAGCAGAGAAGGTTATGCAGTTGTATTGCCTGAGCTGGGGTAGCTTGATTTATGTTCCAGAAGTGTACAGATTAAACTAAGAGCATTGTCAGATATCCATGCTTCTTTGTCCTTGCCAAAAATTGAATAACTCTGGTAATGAATGAGTCATCGGCAATGAGAGTTAATCCTAGCAAGAAAAGTAAATCAAAGAGCATCTTTTCTCCTTTGTTGGTTATTTTTCCCGTTCTTATTTCTTGTCTCTGACTACATTATTTTCTTTCTAGCTTTGAGCTTGAAAAGCTATGCCGATTTACCATGTCTGTAAAGAAGAATTATCGCCGTGTGCCCTACCACAACTGGAAGCATGCCGTTACCGTTGCACATTGCATGTATGCCATACTTCAGAACAACCAGGGGCTTTTCACTGATCTAGAGGTAGGTGAGATGATTGTATCAGTGACTAGACCTCATTGGAGGTATGAGCCATCCTGGAAGTACATTTTCTGTGCTAGAGTTTTGCTGTCATCTTGGACAGAGATCCCCACAGAGGAATTGGTGTGAGTAGAAAGTTTGAGGAAGGAGAGCCATTCAGATTCCTAATCCTAGTGTTTCCTTCCCATTTTTCACTTCTGCCCGTTGAAAAAAAGCAGTAGCACGTTTGCTAAAATCCGTGTCCACATTTCGAGGTTCTCCCTGCTCACTTACAGCTACAGTCTTTATTTTAATTATTTAATTAACTGTCAGATCTGTACCGAGGAGAGTGAAACACCCTGGATCTTGAATTCTGTGAGGTCTGGGAGACCTGAATAGGAGGACAGAGGAGAAGATGGTTGACTTACGTGAGTAAAGGAGAAGAGTAAAAAGGATGGAAGGAAAACAGTTGTCCACATGTGCTAATTCACTGGTTGACTTTTATTATACAACCGTTTTCTTTGCATGTGTGTACATGTTTTAAGGATAAATGAATGGTGTTTGAGAAACTCAGGGAAGAAAATACTTTTAATAGATTACTAACTGGAAAAGTTATAATAATAAAATGGAAGGCTTAGAGTGGTTAAATGTTAATATACATGATGAAGAACTGCCCCTTCTTTTTATATGAGTTACGGGAGGTGCAACTGGGAGTGCTGTCTATTATTAATACAACCTGAAACTTCTGACTGGGAGAATGTGTTTTCAGTTGTATCTTTGCCAAATATTGGCCATTTGAGCTGTAACTTTCCAAGCTCTGTGTCTTCCTCAAACTGGCTCATTTGGGGAAATTGCAGACGAAATTGTTTGGCTCTTTTAAAGAGAGGTGCTAGGAGAAAGCAAGTTTTTGTTCAGTATATAGGAGTAAAATAAAATTTGGTGATCTTTCCTTTGAAAAGGTCTAGTTTATTCTGCTGTAAAGCAGGGACTTGAAAATTAACACTGAAGTAGGAAAGTGACATTTGCTAGGCATGTGCTGAAAGTCGGCAAAGCTATACAGGTTTGAACAAATCAGTATCCCTTTAACAATAAAAAAAATCTGTGGATTGCAGCCTCAGGGAATAGATAAAGTGCTGATAACGTTCAGTACTAACCAAATAGTAAGCCCCATCATTTTTGAGACAGAATAAGAAATACAGGGAGAGCAGGAGAGGCAGCGGTTAAGAGAGGTGGAAAGAGTCTTTGTTCTCTGACGAACTCCAGCCAGCTGTTACCTGTTTGAATGCCTTATCCCAGTCTGTGTTCCAGCTCTTTCTAGCGGTCTCCTTTCTTGAGACTGGAGATGAATCCAACAAGAGTGCAGGAAACTGCTGAAGGAGAGTTTGGGGAACTAAGATGGGCTGGTCTCTGGTGAGGAATGATGATGTGAACCTCGACAGGGTTCCCTCGATGGGGAGAGAAGTGTGAAACACTGGAAAGGGGACCCTGATCTAGAGACAAATAGATCCAGCAGTTGGGAGCGGTCAAAGAGTTGGGATCCAAGCAGGGACGAGGTGAAGAGCACGGGAATTAGGCATTGTATAATCCTTAAGAATGGAAACACGAGTGACTTCCTGGGACATGGAGACTGGGACAGGCTAGACAAAGAGAACCATTTGGTACAAGGGACAGGCTGATGAGAATTGTAAGACTGGAAAAAACACAGGTTGTAACTAGGAGAATTAAACTTGTTGGGGAAGGATAGAAAAGCTTGTGCCCACTAGATCTAACATGTAGCACAAAGGATTCCGAGACTCATCTTTCTTTTGCTGTCAGAGACTGTTTCTCAAGTCTATTGGTTACCCATCTTGCCCCTCCTGATAGTAGTGAAAAGAGGATAGCAGCTTCCTGCAGCTGATACTGCACAACTTCAAGTAAAATAGGTGTGTGTTATATTCCTAAGGATTCTGCTTCTGCTAAGGATCTGTGCGAACGTGTGTTGTTGCATTGTCCATTTTATTATATGCTTTTTAAAAATGCGCGTCACAAGATGCAATACTGAAAAGACATAATTAAAAAAATAAAACTGAAGGATTTAAAATGGGAGTGAAGTTCTTGAAATAAGAAACACAATTAGGGTTGCTGCAGTCTCAATTCTGCGCATTTTATCTTTGTGATAAAATCTTTAGTTGCATAGTTTGCTATTTTTCTACAGAATCATGTGCCTCAATACAGTATATAGGTTGGATGTTGCTCAGTTAATAGGTGGTTAATCAGTATTGGTTTTCTGCTTAGTTTTGTAGCCTTATCCTTATTTACTGAATGCACATCAGAACCAACTATAAGACAGAGCTGTTAAGTCTACAAAGACATTTTCATGATACTTTATGCTGACAGTGCCTGCCTTGCAAACATTAATGAACGTGTTTTCAAAACACACCCGCTATGTGAAAAAGTTTTGCAAGTGTTCACATAGTTTGTGGGCTGAAATATATTTCAGGGACTCCGTTTCTTTGGGTTATTAGCAGTTAATGAAATAATTAAAAAATAAAGTTCCAGTCTTTCTTTGTTTCCCATTGCCATTGTCCAGTGTTTCTGTGGCTCACATTAGTGAGCTCCTAGGAAGAGTTTCACCTAGGAGACTGGGTCTGTGTCTTTGAGGAATGTTGCAGAGGCAGGGTTACTTCGGAATTTTGTACAGCTGCCTTGATCAGGAAATCATACAGCTTATATATTTCCTCTCCCTCAATAACTGCAATTTTTATTTTTTAGTAAGGATTCAGTGGATGACCAGACTATCTGTTAAAAACTCAGATTTCTTCCTGAAGCAGAATCACTCTAATAGCATGTGCTTGTGCAACAATGCTTTTTTAATTCATAATACGTAAAATGTTTGAATTATGATTGGACTGAGAATTTTAATTCAGCACATCCTCACATTCGTGTTTCTCGCAATTTTAAGGACGTTTCTCCATGTGCTTTTTGAAGGCAGTGTAAGCATAGTGCAACTTTTACAGTATTTTGGGAAAAGAGTGACATCTAGGGGCAAGAAATACATCTTTTCATCTTTATCTCAATTTTTTTTGTAGCGAAAAGGTCTTTTAGTTGCATGCTTATGTCATGACCTGGATCACAGAGGTTACAGCAACAGCTATCTTCAGAAATTCGATCACCCTTTAGCTGCTCTCTATTCCACGTCAACGATGGAACAGCACCACTTCTCGCAGACGGTGTCCATCCTGCAGGTAGGATTATTGAAATTGCATCTTCTGTGCAGTGGAGTCCAGTGGTGGAAATAGGAGTCACATCATTACCCTGTAGATTTTCCGAAGCATGCCTAATTTAATTTCTGGATTCTTGTGCTCATTTAGAAGTGTGGATGATTTATTACAGCAAGCTAGGTTCCACAATGAGCAACCCAAGTATTCAATACTATTGCAAAACATATCTTTCCCAAAATCTTGATATTATAAAAAATATTGTGTGTTTGAAGGTCTTTACTTACGGCCTTGGAGCTTTTGGTTTCTGGGTCAATGAGGGTTTTTCCTATGGCCATATGGAATGGGAACTTTGAAAATGAAAAAATCAGTTTCTCAGATATTTCTGCCATAATGTACTTCAACAAAATCTTTAACCATCCTGAAATTCTGAATATAAACTCAAGCACTGGCTAAAGTTTGTATGAGGAGCTTGAAAACCTGCTGTAATAAATTCTGTGGACACAAAATGTGCGGCATGAAGGAGGAAATGTTAATTTTGCACGCATGAAAAGTTTAAAACTCATTCATTATGTTATCGTGTGTTGTTTTGTTATTCAGCAGTTTGAAATAAAAAACAAACCTGAGTAAGGCAGTACTTTGGGAAGGAGAGTTCCTAAGATGAGGTAATGTCTCTGTATGTTTAATGAAAAGGAAACTAAGAAAGCATGTAGGCACATTTTGGGAAATCCAAGTGTGCTACTGACACACAGATACTTTCTCATCAGTGAAAATTTTTTTCATGCTCGATTAGAGGAGTGAGAACTCTCACCTGTGAAACCTCTGCTAGTCCATAGCGTACTTGCGCTCACTGGTTTTAGTTTACTATGCCACACGCTCGATGCACAGCTTCTTTCTGGTCTTTCAGGAGGAAGATATTTATTTTCTTAAATACCTAATCACCTTTTAGGAAAAATAACATGTTCTGTATTGTATTCAGAAGTACATCTTGTGATTGTGGTTTTAGGTGTCATAGACATTTCATCAGAGAATGGAAGCTTTCTCTCTGAATGCTCCTCCATGTAGGAGGATGTAATTGTATCCTTCAGTGGTGGTGTGACATGAGATTCTTAGTATTCATTCTTCATGTGCACAGTGAGCAAGTTCCTCAGTTGTTAACACTTCTCTGTCCCACTGTGACTACAGGAAGCGGACTTCAGTCGTTCTTCAAAAACCATTTTGTGTTTTTCCTGGAGAAATATTTTACTTGCTGAAAGTCCTATTTACCAAGAAGGCAAGGAACCCTTTTGCTTCCCTGCTACCTCCTAGCCTCGGCCATCAGTGTGAGCGAGGACAGAGAGAGAGGTGGTGAGGGCTGTAGAATGGGTTCATTGGTGCCTTTCATTGGTTCAGTGGGTGCCTACCCAAGAGCCCATGGGTGGTGACTATCAGCAAAGGCAGATTAGAGGAGCCTTTTGCACTTGCTGGTTTTTGTTTCAGTCAAAAAGCCTTACTGAATTCCTGGACTGGTACCAAAAGAAAAAAAAAAAAAACAAAAAAAACAAAAAACAAAACCAAAAAAACCCCAATGATACCCAACAAACCACCAAATCCTTTTAGGATTTATCTCAATTAGTTTTAATTTTGTGTTAGTAACCTGCGGTACTTTTCACGTCTTGAAACTTTATAACTGCTTTGCTTAGCCACTTGCAGTTCTGGTGTCCGGCATACTTATGCATACAGAGGATTCCATTCACTAGCTTTAGCTCAGCAGGGAAAGAATAAAATCTTAGGAGCTGTACTTCGTGTGTACTACTCAAAAGCCTAAGTGGCATACTCAGAAGTGGCAGCGTCCTTCAGTACTTAAAGGGATCATTGGTTTTTTTATCTTGCAGTGGTCTTCTTGATAGTTCAGCATCTAGAGCATAAAGGTGATGGCTCCAAATCTAGAATAATTTAAATATTAGTACAAATAGCATGTTCTCATGGAGTAGGCAGCATGGATGGCGAGAAAAGAGTCCCCAAAACCCTGAATCATGAAAATTACTAGTAGTCAGTTCCTGGTCCCAAAGTGTTGATGATGGGTTAAAATGTGCTCAACTTTTTTTAAACGTCATGTTCTAAGACTTAGGAGGCTGTCAAAAGAGCATTGAGATGCAGAAGGATTCTATTTTCTAGTCATTATGCACAGTAAATCTACTTGTCCGAGCGAAAATGTTGGAAAATGATGTTTACGTTCCGGGTGGTGAGAGAAACCAAGTCTGTTTGTACCACGGAGGATTTATTTTGAACAAATTATGGAAATGCTTGACGAAAGTCAGGAAAACTTTTTATGAGCTTCAGCCCAAATGCCAATTAAATGTCAAAACACGTCTGCATCTGATATATTTTAATAATATTTTCTATTTGTGAATGTGCACACCTTGACGTGGCTGGCTCCTTCTTCCTTCTTTCTCTCTGTTTCCTCTCAACAGCAGGACAAGTTGTTTTCCAAATCTTAGAGACAGCGAATAGTGTTGACCTTTCAAAATGTGATATAGCTTCATGAGCAATCACAGTACATGGATATTGTCAGTTAAATGCACAATAACGCATAGTGGAAATTGAAAAGGTATGACAGTGGTGTGTTGCCAGAGCCTCCAGAGTTGTCTTTAGTTTATGAGTCAGTTGACTCATGGTTGAACAAAGCAGCTTTCCCCCGTAAATGTTAATATACATTAAAGTACTGTAATTAACTTTATTTCTATAGAGAAAATTGTATCAGTAAATGCAGCAAGTTCAGGCACACCTCATTTGGAACACTATGAAAACAAAATTATTTTAGTACTTTAACTTGGATATTTCCTTATCCATATTATGGGTTATGCAGTATCAAAATTGTACCTCGGAGTGGATCAGACACTCAGTTAACCAACTCGGCAATGCAGTACACTGGGATCAGGATTGAATCACAAGTTCCCAAGCTAATTCTGTCTGTAAGCGCTGCATCTTCTGCTCTGATTTATAAACACTACACAAGCTAGCATTTTTCTCTATTAATACTTTTAGGTTTCAGAAGGAGCAGTCCCAAAACCAAATCAGTGGCTTAGTCATGGGTTTCATGACGGTATTTAGAAAGGAAAGGTAAAAATGGGAATTTCAGGCTGTCAGCATTTGACTTTGCAACAAAAAATTGTTATTGGGCTATTAAATAACTGTAATCTGTCTGGTGAAGTAAAGACTAAAATCATCTCAGAATTAGAGCTTGTGCTTTTTATTGGTTTTTTACTTTTTCATAGCTGGAAGGGCACAATATCTTCTCCAATCTGAGCTCCAGCGAATATGAGCAAGTACTTGAGATCATCCGGAAAGCCATCATCGCCACAGACCTAGCCCTGTATTTTGGAAATAGAAAACAGCTGGAAGAGCTGCACCAGTCAGGAGTATTAAACCTTAAGAACCAAGCACACAGGTAAAGCAGCAAACTACTATTATTTCGCTATGGCATTAGTCCTAGAAACAAAAACATTGTTTTTGCAAAAGATAACCAAGAATTCTAGTTAAAAAGAAAGATAATTCTTCTGTGTACACAGTAATTTTCTTACATATGAGATTTCTAAGACCAGCTGCGTGTAAAATTCCAAGCGTGTAACAGTAGTTTCCATAGTTTTGTATTTGCATGTTCCAGTCTTTGGATGTCATCTGCACCGTTCAGTGACAAATCATCTACAGAGGGAAGTTAGTGCACAGGCAGTTAGGTGGTGGGGAAAAAAGTGTAGTGCAATAATTGCTTAGTTTTAATTTTATGTCAATATTTTTATTATTTTTTTATTATATTTTATTATGTCAACATGGTTCTTCTGAAGGAATTCTGGTCAGAACTCAACCTTTGGGAATTAAGATCGCTTTAAGTTTTAAAAATATACGACATATGCATTTATTCATAGTCATAAATACATACCTCTTGTTGTCCAGATAAGCAAAGTGTACTGCACCCTGGATGAAAGATGTCTCTCCTAACAGGCTTCATTAAAGTGCTCACACAGCCCTTCAGAGCTTCTTTACTGGGAAGTTGGTCTTGATGACAAGGGAAAAATTAGGTAAAATGGGAAAATACTGAGTCATCATTCTGATTTCTTTTCAAAAGTAACTTTGGTACTTGGGTCTTCTTTCTGAGGAGTTTTACAAGTTTTTCCCAGTAGTTTTGAATAAATTATTACAAGACTCTAGAAACGGCTGTTTCAAAAAGCTTATTTCACAGTATGGAACTGAAGCTTACCAGACTTGAATAAACCTCAGCATCTTAAAAAGACAAAGATATAGGAGCATCTGATAATATCCGAATTGAATTTACCTGAAATCTTGAATTTAGGGTTAATAAAATTTAAATGGGATATTCAATAGTACAAAACTATTTAGGGTGTGATTGAATATTCTGTTTATATTTTTTTATCTTACCTGCTCTCAGAGCATTTTCAGCGCAAAGCCACACTGCCCAAAGGTAGGGCATCTCTCTTTAAAGAACAGAAAGAAATGCAGCAACAGGGTGTGCCACCTTTCTTTTTATAGGCTTGGACTGTATTTTCAGAAAATTGAGGAGGGGTATGCGAGTGTCTTAGCAGGCAGACATTCTTGTGCAGTTTTCTACGATTGTGATTGTGCGGAGGATAGGCAATGAACTCTGTCTGCAAACGATGCAGGGAATACTACGGGGAATATAAGACACAATTTGTGTGATGCCTTACCCATGAATCATCAAGAAGTGAGGAAAAAACAAGCAAGGTGGGAGAAGGTTTGTGGTATTTTTACTTTGCTGATGATTGAACTGAGGAAGGGCAAATAAAAACTTTGCAGTGTGACCATTAATTCTTTACCGAACTTACGATTTAATGGTGTTTTATTTTAGAGACAGAGTGATAGGTCTGATGATGACAGCTTGTGATTTATGTTCCGTAACAAAGTTGTGGCCGGTGACCAGACTGACAGCCAACGACATATATGCAGAGTTCTGGGCTGAGGTATGTATGTCTGTTGTTTGCTCACTTATTTATAAATGGAAGTATCTAGGAAGAAAAAAGCAACCGTAAGTATTTTTCAATAGATATCCTAATGTGCTTGTTTTAGAGTGTTCGTTGGCGCATGCATGTGTTTTGTTGTTTAGTCTGAAGTTATTTAAGGAGCTAAGTTAGTCTCCTATTTTTCAGGCAGTGTTTCTTCTCTGTTAACGGTGAATTTAGAAAGTATGTCTTTATCATAAAGTGACCAAGCAACAGAATACAGAAGAAAATCTGTAGGGTTGTTTGAGTCTCTAACCGTAGTTTTGTGAAGGATCTGTTTGTATTCTAGAAATCCAAAATATGAAACCAGCTTCCAGGTCAGCTGCCTTGAAACACGCTTATAAAGCTGTAGTATGAGTCCAAGAAATGCTAAAGCAAATATGACAAACTTTAAAATTGTTCCGGTCTGACCATTTGAATCTTCCTGGTGAGTCAGGTCAACAGCTGGGTCTCAGAGAGCTGATTTTTTAATATACTGAAAGTTACTCGACAGATAAGATCTCTTGAGAATTGCAATAGGGCATTGGGCTGTGCTAATATTCGTGTTCATAAAGATGAAATCTCTCATACATCTTATGCTGAGGAGTAAGTGTTGTAATTGTTTAATTTTTAAACTGAAAGTGACTACTTTAGGGTTATACAGAATAAATTTTGAGAGTGTTGCATAGAGTTGAATGAGGCAGTTTTAGAAGATACGCTGTATTTTCAGAACTCCTGTAGCACATGTGTATCATAAAGTGTTCTTCTCGGTTACGTGCCCAGTGAAAGTCTGCAGAATCCATTGGGCTTACTTCTGTTTTACACGGGTGTAAAATGGAAATGGAGCCCACAGAGTTGATGTAGCATGCATACAATGTGGAGATTGTTGTCCTGCCTGTTGCATGTTCATTATGAAATTCAAGATGTGCATGGCTTGTGGGTGGTTTTTGTATTTCCGTGTTCCTGTTCTCTTAGTTACGAACTGCTCAGGCTACAATAAAATATTTGAAAAATGCAGACTGTATAAGCTCAAAGATGTAATTCCGTACTCACTTTCTAAAATGTCAGCACTGGAAAGGGAGCCTTCTTCTGAGTGATACAGTGGAGGTATAATGTTGATGTGCCTTGCAGTACTTGAATGAAAGGGGAAAAAAAAAATATTATTTCCTGGGAGCACATAAAACCAAAAATCGCTTACAGTTCCTAAATAACAATGTACTGAATTTCCATGCTTGGAATTGTTACACGCATCCTTTTTTATCAGCTGAGGAAGGAGGCCTTTCCTTTTTTTTCTTTCAACAGTAAAATATCTAACAGAGACTAGATTTGATGACTGTAGCCTCTCTAACTTCGTGGAGAAAGAAATACGTGATATGAGAGAATAGTACAGACACCAATTCAAAAATAGCTTCCTGATGACATCTCTTCTTGTTTAATTGAGCAGGATCATAGTTAATAGGTGATGTTGAGGCCACATACGCAAGAGGGAGTTGACTTCCAGAATCCCCTGTCTTTTCTGCATTCAAGCTAGTTGCAAGGCAGTCAAATGGAAGGATGTTCTGCTCAGACAAGAATTGATTTATTATATTACAAGCTTCTCTTTTAGTAAAGGTACCAAAATCCTTCCTTGGGAGGGAACGTTGGCACTTGAAGTGTGTCTTGATAAAATCTTATGAGAGAGGTGTAATAAATTGGCTTCTGGAGATGCCTTCACTAACTGTAGTGGAAACATAGAACACGGATTTGGGGAATGTCTCCCAAGCTTTCAGATAGTTACACCTCTGTAAGGTGAATCTCACATTAAAGGACACAGATAAGCAAATATTGTTTGAGCAGTTATCCTGCATAAACTTTCTCCTTGACTAAGGTGTACTGGGTCTGGTTGGGGTGGACTTTCCCTGCAGCAGCCCTCATAGCGCTTGCACTGGCTCTATCGGATATGGGGGAAGCTTCTGGCATCTTCTCTCTGAAGTCACCCCTGTAGCCCACCAGCTACCGAAACCTCACCACACAAAGCCAGTACATAAGGTTGACAGTTTGAAGACCTCATTGACTTTAGAACCTCAGATACGAGCAACGGCCAAAAGCAACCATTGCTGCAGCTTTGTAACCTCAAGATAAAACCGAGGGTGTTTTAAGAAGTAATTGTGTTCAGGCTCAGTGTCATGCTAGAAATGGCTCAGTTTTAGCTGCTCTGCTGGTAATGGGTGAAATATAAGGAGACAGGTTTTTTCTTGTACATTACATATATCTGGTCTTTGGATATGCTGCATCTTTCCCAGTATTCCTCTTACTAATGAGGAGGGATAACGTAGTTAAAGAGCTGTTTGACAGGCAGCTTCTTCAGAGCAGCATGGTCAAAAGATTGGATTGTTGACAAAGAGTGCACTTTGTATCTCTGTATCATCTATTTTACTCAGCTTTTCCTTGGATGGGTGAGTTGCGTTCTACTGGTCATTTTGTTATAGTGCTATAAACTGGTAATGTTTGGAAAGATGAGACTGTGAACAGAACAGAATAGAATGAACTGCTTTCTTTGGTTTTATTCTTCCAGTTGCTTTTTATTATGGAGACACCCTTGGAAACAAGGAAAATGTGTCTGCTTAAAAATTTAATTTTCAGGATCTGCTATTTACATTATTGTTTGGGTGAATGTACAAAATGAACCCCTCCTTAGGCAGTTATCTGAGATTGCCTTAGACTGGTACCACGCATTATTTTAAATTCTGGATTTTTAGATCGACATACAATAGAAGATGGAAATTAATTCAGATCTAAGTAGTCTTGGTTTTTGTTTTCCTAATCTCTCTCTCTCTGCTTTTCTCCAGGGTGATGAAATGAAGAAAACGGGTATTCAACCTAATTCTATGATGGACAGAGACAAAAAAGATGAAGTCCCTCAGGGTCAAGTATGAACTCTCTCAGTAAAATTATATGTTTTTATAGCGTTAATACAACATGTATGGAAAAATATTTTATGCATTAGCATATATTGGTGTTAGGGTATTTGAGCTGCTGAATTCTACGTTTTGGATGCAAAACAGGGTTAATTTTTTTAAGAAGCTGCGGAGAAATTGCTTTCAGATGTGTACTTAAATGACTGCTCTTTGCTGTTGTCACCTGTTGCATTCTTTGTGCTTGTAACTCCAGCTAAAACCACAATCAACTACAATTCTGAGAAACATCAGTAACTCTCTTTCCACTTAGTAAGTGGTTGCTTCAGCCCTTAGGTAAAAGGTTTCATTATTTTATCCTGAATGCAAAAAGAACTTTGTCACCTGTTCCTGGTTAAAATATTCAGGTTCAAACTTGTGGTATTTGTGATTTTAGACCAATGCTTCTTCATTTTTTTTTTTTTTGATAACTACAACCACTGTTTTTTGACATTCCTAAAAAAAAAAAATAAAAATAAATTGTGAAGAGTTTCAAACAAAATAAATTTAAATTGTCCATTAATATAAATGTAGATGTATAAGATTTTTTTAATGTCAGTGGCGTCTGATGTTTTAATTGTCAGTAGTTAGCACTCACAAGCATTTCATTAACTCCGAAATTAACAATAGTATTTAAAATAAATTAGAAATTACAAAGTATCACAAAATGGCTGCACATTAATTACTTGGTAAGGAAAACTATGGGAATTTTTATATTCTGACACTTTAACTCCATATGCTCTATCATATTTCAGCACAAAAACTATTTCCCTTATTATGGTAGGGAATTGGGAGTTAATTTACTGAATTTGTGTATTTGATATAAACCTGAAAATAGAAGAAACATATTTATGCATTTGGTTTATTTTTTACACACACTATTAGTTATCTCTGAACATCTTGAAAAGTACCCAGTATTATAGTATGTAGTCATCTTGGCATTTGTGAAAGAATTCCTAATGGAGTAAAAGCACTGAAATAAGCTTTTTTTTTTTTTTTTCTCTCTCTTTAAAACACAGTAGGTATTGTTTCCAGGTACAGTCTTTGTCAGGTTCTTTTTTACATTGTGCTCTGTTTCATACTTCTTAATAGTAAAACGGTAAAATATTAAGCAGAATAGAACGTTAAAAGCCAGCTTCAGGACTATAGTTGTAGCTGCTTTGTCTTACTGCAACATTACAGCAGGATGTGAGATTTAAGTCATACATAATTCTGTGAAAGTAAGCATTCCTATATTTATGTAGAGACTGAAAAAATTAGTATAAAGCATTAGCATCCATTTCCTTGGGCTCTAACAAAAAAACATTAATGAGTATTTTAATGTGGATTTTGATTAAAGCATTAATACCTTATTTAAATAACAATGATGTTTAGGAAATGAGGATTTGTATAAACGTGTAATCTCTGAAGAAAACCTACTTCTGCCTGGAGTACTCATCTTTGATGAGAATAGCTTGTACTTAGCTCTGGCTTGAGTGGCTGGCTCCATTGGTGTCTGTTGTGCTTTGCACCCTTCACAGCATAACTCATGTGAGGTCTCTGGGTTTGGTGGCTTCCTACGGTGGAGCCTGCACTGAGGATTTGTTCCTGACTCAGTGAGGATCCCCTCACCCTCTTTTCTGACCCTCCTTTTGGAACGTGTGAAGAAAATACAAATTCCAAAACTATGCAATGACCTGAAAGCCCTTTCAATAAGTAAGTCAAGCCAACCTGAGTAATGAAGGGAGAGAGAAGGAACAATTCACATGCTTCAGCCATTCAGAGTTTGTCCCAGAAATACAGTTTTCAAGTTGAAAAATAAAAAGTTTACTCTTGCACAGCAAAGATTAAAATGTTAAGGGTGACTTATTACTTGAGTCAGAACATGAAAGATCCAGCTTTTAAAGCTGGCACTATGTTTAGAGTGCACAGCTGGAGAGACAGGGTCAATTTATTTCAGAAACAAAATGTATTTTCTGGTTCCTCTTGCCTGTGTGTCTTTAGGATGTACGTACACTGCCTTTCCTGCAGTGACTTCAGTAGTTTGCTTGGACCTGAGTGAACTCTAGGCTTTCTGGCTAGCCACAGCAACATAAAAATCAATACAGAATCATTTATTCAGATCATCTAAACCTTTTACAGAAGAGATTTGTGTGAGTTTGCTCTGGTCAGAAATGGAAACTCTCGCAAAGGAATGTTTTTCATTAGCTTGAATTATCTTGGCTTTATTCAAATCCTAAATCCTGAGCCTTTTGTGGCTTTTCCTCCCTGACTGATGTGCATTTTACCTTAAAAGCTTTCAGGACCTTGAAGGGCACATTTTATTTGAAATACTGGGGTTCCAAAGAAAAGGTTGTTTGGTATCTATTGCAGATGGACTTAGTTTGGTTGAAATCTTTTATGTTTTCCAATAGCAGCACACTTCCTATTGAGCAAGAAGGTCTACAGTGTGACTGTACCTAAGGTCCCGTTTTAATTTTTGATAGCTATAGAGTAAGCTGATATTTTCCAGTGAAATAAAATAGTCAAATAAAAACAAACAAGAAAAAAAAAAAAGAAAAAAAAAACCATAGGAAGAAAACAATGCACTACGCAAAATGGCAAACTTTTTGTTGATGAGCAGGCATCGCAGCTGTGTGCAGCCTTGTCTTCTCACCGGCTGCGGGTTCTTTCTATTAGCTTACATTATGATTACTTCAACTCAGACCATTGGCTTCTCAGGTCAGAAAATGTATGTTGTTTTTTTTAAAAGTACAGAACGGACTTGGTTACCTAGCAGTATGGGAGAAATCTCTGTATTGATAGAGGTAAGGACAAGAGCTGCCCTTCGATTTCTGAATAAGGGCCAATGTTTGGACCAGAACAGTTTGGAAACTGTTAAGAGTTAACAGAGAATTGAGAGACTTCTTAACAGATGCTTTGGTCCCAGGACAATACATGGTACTTCACTAAAAGGCATTTAAAACTCTGCCCCAAGAAAGGGATCATAGCGCACAGCTGTAACTACCATGAGAGTCTGGGGTAAATGAGCGATGTTATAATGGATCTGAATTTAACCTGTCATCCTTGCTAATATATAAGTAGCATTTTCTAAAAATTCCCTTGTGTCATGACAATTCAGCTGTGACACAGTAGCTGTCATAGGCCCCCGAGCCTGTATGAATCAGGTATCATTAAAAAGGTGCTCGTTTGATGTTCTCTAGATAGATCTATATGATAATGGTAAAAATATATCCCTGACCGCTCCCATGAAAAGAAATTGCAAACCAATTATTGATCACAGTGCACATCTTTTAGAAACTTCCCAAAGGTGCAAAGCCCCTAGAATCTCAAATAAATTGAGCTATGGAATACATGCTCTGGAGGACATCAGAACAATCATATTTTGGCAATGCTGCATAACTTCCCTTTTAAAAAAAAAATTCATCACAAGAATAATGTTTGCAGAAGTGGCTCTGCCATCTTCACGCATTTCCTGCCACTACTGACACCGAAAAGCCAGACGGATCCTCAGTGAATCAATTGAATAATAAAAGGTCCTGTAGAAATTCCTATCTGAAGCAGCCGTATTGTCATGAGAGGCATGTAAGCAACTTCTAGTTGCCAGAGACTTCACTATTAGTGCTTCATTTTAACGTATTCAGATATTAAGAGGAGAGGCAGAAGTATGAACATAAGTAAAAATTAAGTAGTCCACAGCTTGGAGCTAGTTGCGTGTTAACTTTCAGTGTTGTAGTTTGTCAACATTTAACTATTTTTTTTTCCATTATTGTTTTCCATAGATTGGGTTCTACAATGCTGTAGCCATCCCATGTTACACCACTCTTGCACAGATCTTTCCTCCAACTGGGCCACTACTCCGAGCATGCAGGTGAGTAAATGTGCAAGGTTTTTTGCATAGTGTGTAGCTTGATTAAAGAAAAAGCAAACGTGCTTTGCAAGTTTGTCTGGAAATAACAGACTTTTAATTTTAGAATTTGCATGCAGATAAACAGGGATACACATATCAACTTAATCTGTGCAGAAACCCAGAGGCAACTGGCTGGGAATATCCGATGCCAATCTACAGACAAAGCTGATTAAAATGTCTTTGACGCCAAAAGCATTTAGAAAGAAACAGGTTCAGTGCTTATGTATCCCTGTCTAGGCTGGTTCAGTGCCATTTCCCCCTGTCCTTTTTACTTCAACATGGTTCTCACAACTAAGATTGGCTAGAATTCTGTGTCATTTAAAAAATGTGGTTTTGGAATGTGGTTTTGTTTCATGTCAGAATATTTTTATGAAAAAGCATGAAAAGAAAGATCACCAGACTATTCAGTAAATGGGAGCATAAAGGTAGTACCCCTGGGATGTGGAAGAGGCAAATGTAACTTTGTCCTATCAAGCAGTTGGGATGTAGCTTAAGATCTTCTGGAGGAGAGGCACGGGTCCTTAACTAATTGGCTGCTTCGACCCTGGAATGATGGTGGATCTCTTTGTAGGTAGTTCTGTCCAACTATTATATCCTGGACCTTAGCAATCTTTCCTGTCAAAAATTCTGTTGAAACCAGTATGCTTCATGGAAATGTTCCAGTTTCAGGTTAATCAGTATTCTCTAAAGAAAAAATGGTTGGTTCATAAAATGCCAAAAATCTTTAGTCACATCCAGGGAAAAGAGACCTGTTTTTCTATGCTCTTAACAGCACCTCTCTCATAATCTTTATTTTTTTTTTTCTCTTGTGGTCCTTACTTCTAGCTTGCACTGAATCTTTATCGTGTATGGCAAATCTACCCCTACTCTGTCACTTTCCTGATCTCGTGACCTGAATGACCCGTGTGGAGTAACAGTGGGGTGCCCTCTATATGCAGAACACTGTAAAATTTAACGTAGTGGTTAGCAGAATAATTTCATTCACACCCAACCACTATTTCTTATAGCTATGAGAAGAATATGTAGGTCTGTACCAGTGGGACGGAGAATTATCTTGTGAAAGTGCATAGCTAGGAGCCATTGTGAATAGTCTGGTGCCTCTAAGGTCACACTGCTGGGCATGGCTGTGCAACCCTTAGATGGACGTGGAGGGAACATTAAGTAGGATTAGAGACTATACCTCTGTAGTTATTACATGAATGGGGCTACAGCTGGAATCCTGTTTAGCTTCTGTGCTTTAAGAAGAGTAGATAAAAATACTGGCAAATAAGAGAAGATTAGGAAAGAGATTAAAAAATGTTTTGAGATCCTAAGAGTGAGAGACTAAAAAATCTGACATAATGTATTTAGTTTATCCAAGGGAATGACTTTATCAAAACCTGTAACTGTCTCCATAGTATGTTTTCTGATTAGACAAAGCTCATTAATTTGGCAGGTAAAGACTACTTGAACCCCAAAGGTTCAAACAAGGAATATGGTGAATGTATTTTTTAGCATTTGGAATAATGTCAGGTATACTTTTTAAAAAAGGTAGAAGGAGTACAGGTCTGAGGCATGGTTCCTGTAGTGGAATTGCAAAGGGCTGTCCTTTCCAGGCAGTCAGGCTAGGTGATCCTTGTAGTAGTGTCTTTGGTCCTTAGAAGCTATGAAATTAACAATATCTGGTAAATAACAGGCAGTAATTTGTTATGCTAAATTGAGTAATGTGGAAGTATTCATAAGTGCATATTTTAGTGGTTCCATAAGTTACAATATAGCATTAAACTCTTGTCTAGTTTCAAAATGCCATGGGGTGTGTTACTATCAAAGTCCAGATCCTGTTTAGGAATTCGGAGTTACACTACAGAGTAGGAATGTGTACTCCGTGAGCTACGTTGACCTCATGTATACGTGTTGATAGTTTTATTATAGATAATTGAATAATGTGTACTCTGACAAATAAAGAAGAGTTGTGTGAAATCAGAGAACATGAAGTAAACTACAGAACAACTTGTAATCCTTTCAGTCTTTACAAGGTCTTGAGTCGTCCAACTGCTTTACTGAGAGGTAGTCTGAGATCTTGGAAGTTTTCTAACTTCTTTCTCTATGTACTCCTTGCTTGAAGGTGTGTTTCTTCAGCTGTATTGATGGCTGAAAGCTGAATGGTTGGTTATTCAATCCATGTAACTGGAACACAGATTGTGCTTTGTCTAACCATGTTTGCAGTTTTATACTGCTTACATGGACTAAACAGCATCAAGTATAATACCCACCACTAGAAATACAGCAATACTTATCATGAGTGTTTACAGGTACTTGTTTCTACTCAAGCTAACAAATATTGTCAAATGGCTTTATATATGTGAAAATTTGTATTTCTTTGTATTGCTTATTTGTCAACATCTGGTTATACTTTTTCTCCTCAAAAGAAGTATCTATATGCTTTTAACATGAAAATGTCTTGCAGAGTCTGTATTATTAATAAAGTAACCTCAGCACTGGAGGTCAGGAGAGTTCTGTTAATAGCACAATAACTGTGAGGTCTTAAAAATGGGTTTGTATTTACTGTAGAACCATTTGCATAAGCCTGCCAGTCCCTTTGGTAAGAAGTTAGCATTTTTATTCCACTTCATTGGAACTGAGGCTTAGAGAGGCTAGGTTGAGTGCTTAAGACTGCACAGCATCTTTTTCAGGAGCCGGGTTCTGGGAAGACCCATATCTTTTGATTTCTAGCCATGTGGATATCCAAATGAGGCTTATTTGCAAAAGTGGCATGTACCACCTGATGGTCCATCTTTCAGTACCCCCAGCTGAGGCGATTTCAAGTTGAATTGTAGAGTATCAAGTACCAACATACATATGTGTTCTAGTTGAAATGTTCTCCATGATTCTGAAGATCAAGCATGCACATCTCTTGAAGAGTGGGTTTCTCTGCAAAAGCAATCAGACCCCTGGCAGAGATTATATGAACTTTTCCTGTTCGAGAAATCATGTTTGTTGTTTGGAATTCCAATTATAGTTATAATGCTGATTACTTCTGAAAGCTACATTAGCAGAGTCTCCAGCCTGGGCACGGTTCTGTACAGACACAGCTCCCACCTCGCCCTTGTGCATTCCTTAATTTAGATTGCACTGATACAGAACTGGGGCACAGATGTGTGGATGGGGTTTAAGTTCTCTGTAAGACTAAAGAGTTTCCTGAAAATCCACACCCTGGCACAAAGTCTGCTGAGGAGCAGTTTGACAGTTTTAGCTTAGCCTTGAGCTTACCCTCTGCTGTCTGTTTGAGGGGGTTGAGGAGGAAGTGTTGAGAGTTCAGACTTGGAGATGCAGAGTAGGAAATCAAGAACATAGATTTAACTTCATCTCCCCAATTACTAAAATGTATGTTACTGCAGGGTTTAGGTTACTCCAGAGTGTTTCAATTAGTTGATTTTGCACTACACTTTTTTTTTTTCCCTTTATTTTTGACTGGGAACTGTTCAGTGTGATGAGAGGAATACAGCCTCATTCCTCCTCGATATTGCCTCAGCTGCTGACTGAACCGATTTTGATACCGCCCCTTCACCAGCAGTGCTTGTTCTTGGAACACAGTGTTTAAGCTGCTGCGTCCTTGAGTTGTTTGGAACACAGACACCAGCTGCAAATAATAGCAGAAGAAGCGACCAAGGCGGTGTGTCAGCATCAAGGTTTTTATTTTGAGAGCCTCTGGGCATTTATTGCAGACATTTAGGAGCCAGGGCTTCATTGGGAGCACAAAGGCAAATTAATCACATTATCTACATCTTTAAAAAAAATAATGAAATAAAAAAGTATCAGTGATTTCCCTGAGGTAAGGTAGCAGCTAAGAATCTAGAAGGTTTTGTTGTCCAGTAATTTATTCTACATTTTTAAATACTCTCGTGTCATTCTGTGTAGATCAAGACTACCAGCCACCTGTGTTACAGTGTTCGGAATAAATCCTATCTGTGTTTGTAGCCCACATACTCAGTAGGCCTACCAAGTGGCAAATCTATGATAGTATATTTATTTTGAGGATGAGGTGATTTATTTTTTTCCTTTATTTTAGACCAAATAATTTGAAACAAATTTCCAGTGTGCTTTCAGGTCTCTCAATTTTTGCTGAAATTGATATAATTTAAAAATATTTTTGGGTGCAATTCTCCTCATTACATTCCCAATTTCAGGAAAGGGACCTAGAAATAGTGACAGTTCGGTTTTTCTGATCCTTAGTTGCCTGACTGTATTAGCTGGGATTCAGTGCCACATTACCACTGGCCTCATGAGTCCCAGTTGGCCAGGAGCAGGCAGGTTTCCATCTGCCCGCAGAAAATAGAGTAGGTGTTCCCCTAGAGGGCACCAGCTTTCTTCCATAGACTCCATCAGATCCTGCCTTCCCCATCCCTAGAAAGCACATCGTTTTCTCTTCTTACCTGTTCTCTGTGCTTTCAACTCATAATTTGCTGTGTTAGCAACTGTTTCAGCAAAGCTGTGGCGTGAA
>NW_010121973.1:29666-59816 GCF_000699245.1 Pterocles gutturalis
TAATATGACACGTAGCATGTAAGACCTTAGTACTTTTCCCATCCTGTTTGTTTACTGAAGACATGGAAGAACTGTTGTTTTAGTAACTAGGTATCTGATGGTATGAAATTGAAAGAGTTGAGCTTGCTCTCTTCCTCCCTGTATTTGAAGCCTGACTGCTAGATTTGGCCATAGGTTGCAAGTGTGTTCTGCTATTGAGTATCATCAACATAGACTTCCAAGGCACTGGAGTAGCACTGATGTACAGCAAGTAAGATTATGTGTCTGTACTTCCCTTCAGGTCATTAGAACATTACCAGCTTAATTTCTCATTATTTTATGGCTTGTGTACCAAAATTTGGACTTGGGGGTTGACCAGGCTGTAAGACACGAAAAAAAAAAAAAATTCTGTCTCAAGGAAGGAGTGCTCTTTAAATGTAGTAGATTGATAGTAAGTTCACCACATTAGTAACTGCAAGTTAACACTACGATGTTGGCATGCAATATTTCATACACTGTCAGGCAGCCCACATGCAGGAGTTTCAGAAGGCTTAATGGGCTTCTGTGTGTTCCAGCGGAGGAAGTTTCCTGGCAAAAGTCCTGATCTCTGTGGTGGTTTTGAAAAGGACTAGAGCATGCTGCGGTAAAATCCCTGAAGTCTGAAGTGAGGCAGACCTCTCGTCTCCAGATTGCTGTTTCAGAGTCTCTGCAGGCACGTCTCTCTTGGGTCACAGCTGGGTTTTCTCTGCAGCTATCAGAGCTGGAAATTTGTCATGGAAGTACGTGCTAGCCTCTAGCTGCAGGTCTCATTCTGGGGAAGGTATGCATAGACTTATATACATGTCAACATGTGTACAAGACATACAGAATTACAAAATGGTGCAACTGAAGGTGAAGGATAAAATAAAGATGTTAAAAGCTTGATGACATACAGGTACTTACCTACAGATGCATCTCAAAGTATAGTACAGTAAGAAATCCCAGTAGACTTATGAACAGTGCTTTATCTCTGACTTTTTTGCCCTTCCAGGGACAATCTCAACCAATGGGAGAAAGTAACAAGAGGTGAGGAACCCTCTATATGGATTTCCTCCCAGTCTCTTGCTCCTGGGACCTCAGATTCACTTCCTGTGAAGATCGATGACTGAACAGCAACAACAGATTGCTTTAACCCGAAAAGCATCCATTCTTGTTTGGGGGGGTGGTTTTTTGTTTTGTTTTGTTTCTATTTAAAAAAAAAAAAAAAAAAGGAAAAAGAAAAGCTACAACATGCTAACTGAGAAGCAGATCTGCCTAGGAAGGTAACACCCATGGTGTCACCTCAGCTAAATGACTCTGACAGCCAATCTCCTGACCTACACCAGTGACACAAGGTGAACAGAGGGAAAACGACAACCCAGATGTTTTGGAATCAACTGTCATAAGAGAACTTTCCACTTGTGAATATAAAAGACTGGCCTTATCTCATGGGCTACATTGCTGAGGCCTTAATTTAAAACTGATGGGGGGTGGTGAAGTCTTAGGGAGTACTTCTAAATTGTATCTTTCTAGTAAGGGTTTCAATGGTACTTTTATTATACCATACCGTGGCCGGCTTTAACACCAGTGTCACTTGGGAGTTCTTGGCTATAAATAGAACAATATACCCATCGCTATTGTGAGTGTTTATGTGTGATCTACTTGTAATCAGTTTGAACTCCAGCAGAATCCTTGGAGACGATAATTCATTCTTAGGTTATGGTGAATTCTTTTCCTGCAAACTGAAAGAAAGGCAACATTCAGGTTCAAGTTTTAAAGTACTTCATTAAGCATCATGATGCAAATTGTCTGTCACTCACAAGGCAAACGTTGAAAGAACTGGTGATAGTGCTTTGTTCTTCAGAATGATTTATAAACCTAGACAACTCCTCCCTTAAAACACTGGAAGTACTGGAAATTTATCTCTGATATGAACGACAGTTTCAAGTTGGAGGTTTTTGTATCCATAGTGACAGAAGTATCAGATTAAAATTTAAATGTGACACCTTGCCTAGCTCACAATTAAGTAAAGTCATAATTTTTATTTCTACCTGCTGAGTTGTATTTTAAAAAGATATTAGAGACAAACATGAAGCTATCTGCTGGGAACAAAAGCTTTGTCAGAAGAGTGAAGTCTGAGAAGAGTGATTGTGGTACCATCACAATAAATCAAAAATGGTTTAGTATTGACTAGCTTTTGTGTTGCACAGTAACACTGCATGTCTTCTACCTGCTCTTTCCCCCCATCCCAGGATGGATGAAATTAGGAAATTTCTCCATTTGTCTGTTCATTTTTTTTCCTTAGTTCAGCAAAATTTCCAGGCTTAGAACTGCCTTTTTTAGTGAAAGAATAGCTGACTGAAGAAAAATACTCTAAAATATTGTGTTTACAGTTCTGTGCTGACTTAGGCTTCAGCCTTACAAACTTCTGCGCAGACTTTAAGACCTTACATTTAATGCCACTCTTTTAAATTTAGTGCCATTGTACAGGGTATGTTTCAACAACACTTAATTTGCCTTCATCTTTCACTTAAAAATAATGTGAAAAAAGTCTTCTTAGGGATCCACACAGTAGGTTAAAGACACAGTCTTTGCAAACCTTTCACATAAAGCCTATACTGCATTAAATGCATTGTCACAGATAATGCTCTTGTAGTGGTTCCACGATAACATGGCTGTTTGTGTGACTTGAAGATAGAACACAGCTTCTCTTTTTCCATCTCATGTCTGTTGAGCTGTATTGCTCTAATAAGCATTCCATCTTATGGGTTTCATGGAAATGACTTGGACTCTTGAGTTTTGCCTTCTGTTATGGTCGAGCACGTACCAGTATCTCTACATCTGTACAGTATGTGATACATAATCACATAATGTTTAAATGCTCCTGAGCCTTTGGAGTACACAGATGTCCCAGAGGTTGAGAATTCAATATGAAGTTCTCTCATTTGTATGATACAGGTTACCTAGCAGCAGCCCCATCATTTTTTTTCAGTTTGCTTTGCAAATTTTAAATGCAGAAATTCATTGTTAACCACAGCAAACTATTTTGGAATAATAAAAAAAAAAAAGTTAAGAAACAATGACACCAGAGTAGAATGAATAGTATTTCATGCTGTGTCCTCTACTTTACTCCTTAACAGTTCTAACTAAATCTTATAGATGCATCCTTTCATCCGCTACTTGAAACACAATCCACGGTTCCTAATATTTACATGAAAATGATCCAAATCTATGGTGACCACAAAAATACTCTGAAATTCAGATACCCTAACAGCTGGGTGGAACATTTTTCCTTCATGGGTTAAGTATATTTGCTGTTATTCTCCATCTTTGAGTGCTGATCTTACAAGCATTGCAAAAATATTCCTTGGCACACTGTGTCTGTGTTATGGAAAGCTTTTAATTCATCCTCTACTCATTGACAGTAAAGATAACTTCACTAGTTCTGTTACTTCCCATTCAAAATATTTGGCAGCATCAGATAATATTTTATGTTTTGAAGTTTTTAAGTACTGATACAGAACATGCATCCCTAACAAGTTTTTCAAATTGGCAACAAGTTGTTCTATTAATGTCTTGAGTCAATCAGGTGCTGATTCTAATATAGAACTATCTAAACAACATAAAGTACATGGTTGCTACAGAATTATGTCCATTAGAGTTAAAAATATTGGCTCCAGTGTTTGTGGTTTGGTTTGCTTTCCTGGTGCGTAAAAGGAGAAAGATCATGATAAAATGTTTCTCTTTGTTAGCACCTAGACAAACAAAAATAGCCACAATGGGCTGTATTTTCTGAGCAAATTTAGTCTGTCTTAGCATTGACAGAGTGCAGATTTAGATGTGGTTTTTTTTGTTGTTTGTTGTTTTTTTTTTTTTAAGAAACAAACTTACACCTGCACTTCCAAAGTCAAAACCACCGAAAATTAAGACTTTGAAGCTGCATTTGAATTTCATGGCTCAAGTACGTGTTGAGATTTCATTGTTCAGAATTCTGGACTTGGACTCACAAATAGAGCAGTAAGACATCTAGATCTGCAAGACATCTGGCTCATTAAGGTAAACTGCCGAAAGCCATTCTTCCTTGCATTTTTACCCTGATAAAACTGATCTTTCCCAAGATCAGTAAGAATGTCTAAAAAAAGGTAACAGATTTCTCCTTCATAGAAGTGTTAGACTTTATACTCCCAGAATTGCATTATTTTTGTTAATAATTTCAATTGCTTTTCCCTTCTAAGCCCGGTAAAGCTAAAAGGACTGTTTGGAGCCGTATCTGAGCATTTCTAATGTGTTGTGAAATGGTGCCTGAAAGGTATGCACTGGGAGGAATAGTTGACATAGCCTGATACACATCTGCGATGTTGCATATTTTATTACAGCACTGACAGAAACTCCGCTGTTGTAATTAATCTATGAATTTTGTACAGTAGTACAATATTCTGCTATAACGGCTTAACTCATGGCAGTATTTTTTTTATAGGTCGCCATTTATCACATTAGAGAAATGCAATGCAGTTTTTGAGTTGGAGTATATGATAAAACATTTACATTGGAAGGGACATGAAGCGCAGAAATTGTCTTTTTATTGGCACAGACTTTTTTTCATGTGTTTAAACTTCGAAGGGTGTGATCAGTTTGCTGTGACTGCATTTAGAGCATTTAGTGTTAAAATTGTAGGGATAGCAAATAGCGCTATTCTTGTTAAAAAGTAGAGGTTGTTAGATGATCAAAACAATTATGACCCCCTTGAAATAATGCATTTGCCTCAAACACTGTGATATAGGAAGAGTTCTGTGAAGTGGAGCAATTAATTTTGTTCATTTGAAACACAGAGAAGGCTTTCTGCACACTACCGCAAGGAAGTTCATGTTCAGACTTTAGGTTCCATATCCCGATCTAGCAAAGGCACATCATAACTCTTATTTTGCTTTCTGACCAAAAACTGTGCTCGATTGTAATACGGGTGTATACTCTGTCAAAAAACCTAAAATAATGGACTGCTTTCTAGGGTAGGTCAAACTGATTTGTAGAGTAGATTCATATGTATTCAAAATTCAGGTTGGGCTGTTATGTGAAGAAGAACGAACTTCAAGGTTAACAACATTCAACTTTACTACATTTAGTGAGCTGAAAAGTTTGTTTTATATATATATATTTACACATACATATATATATATAAGATACATATAAACTGTCTTTGTAAAAAAAAAGCAAAACAAAAAATATGCAAGTGCAATAATTTAAAGAGGTCTTAACTTTGCATTTATAAATTATAAATACTGTACATGGTGTGTAATTTTTTTCATGTATTCATTTGCAGTCTTTGTATTTAAAAAACAAACCTAAACCTTTACTATTATGTTTGTACAATAGAACAGTAAGCATTTATTATGATATAGTTAAGTTGTAAATAAATTCACAACCCAAACAGCCAGTACATATGCATATATGGGTGTCCTATTGTGAAACCTGTTTTTGCTTTTACTGCTGGCTTTAGCACAGCAAGACTACTTCTGTGGATATGTAATTATACATATAAATATATGTATGATACATAAAATATATTTAGAAATGTTCATAATTTTAATGGCTATATCTATACATATACTTTGGTGTGAATATTACTGAATACAGAGTTTTTTTAATATTATTTTTTATGTTTATTTTTGCTATTATTGGGAGTGGAAGTGACGGATGGGAAGCGTGTGTGCGTACATCTGTGTTCCATACCACAAGGAACCCACAGGAGATATGCAATCCAAGGGTAATGCAGTACCTCATGCACGGATGTGCTTCAAAGATCTGTTGCACTGATCAGTTAAACAGAGGATTCGCCATTTATAGGTCTCAGAGCGGCCTTGTGTCTTTACGACCGTGCGTGACCCTTCCATTTTCAGAGAAAGATGTTGAGCCTGCGATCGAGAGTTCACCCTGGGCTCTGTCTCTGCTTCTCAGCATGGGCTCCAAACGTTCCCCATCTCCTTCCTTGCTGAAGGAACTCAGCATTGCTAGGACAACTTGGCCAGAAAGAGATTTCCAGGACAACTGTTTTGGTTTAACTACTGCATACAGTTGTCAAAAACAAATTTTACAAACTACGCCTGGGTTTGTGCTATTGTGACCAGCCCTTCCAGAAAGCTCTGTTTGCTACAAGGGACGTGCTGCTAGGGCTAACTTTTGTGGTGAAACAGAAACTGATCCAACATTTAATGCCAATTTTAGGGTTTATTCATTGAAGTTAAAACTTTCTGAATTATTCTGAGGGACAGGCAATACAAGAGGAATGCTTCTGTGAATACTTTTAGTTTGGTCCTTTCCACCTATTTCTGTTTTGTTGGCAAGGCTCTGTAGGCTGAAGTCAATTAATGACTTTCTGGTCAAGCTTTTCAAACTGATGGCAGGCAATCACGTGCTTTTTCGTATTTTTCGCCTTGTCATGCAGGCTTAGCTCTTGTAGCATCAATGGTGCTTCGCCATTGATGGTCACTGCCCAGTCGGTATGCTTTCCTATTATTGAAAAATGTCATCAGAGACTTAAAAAATTAATCCCTGAATATGTTACCTTGCAGATATTGGAAAATATAAATGTAAAGCACCTTAACCGGAGCTCATGAGGTTTGGGGAGGAAAGGAGTATCTCTGTTGGTTTTGAGGAACTCTGAATTAGGCTTATTTGGAAATATCCAAGTGCTCCCTAAGATCCTGTGCTCATTTCAGTCAATCGTAAGGGTCAGAGATGTCAATGGATTTCACCTGCTCAACAAGTGTTGGAGATTACTTTGTTGTACTTATTTTGCTGAAGACAATTACTGAGGACAAATTCCCCTTCCTCGATCTGTAGTTCCTCTTCCTCAGATTAGGGAGAGAAGTTTTCTTTCAGTGTTTTTTCAGTAGTGCTCTAGGAAGAGCTACCTGTACTGTGGATGTTGCTTCCGAAGATGAAAATCCGTCTCTCTGGGTCAGGAACGAGTTACAGAGAAATGCTTCAGAAGGTGGTTGCTGTGTGTATAAGACATGTTGTTTAAAAGTTTTCTAAAAGAAAGGGCAAACCCAAGACTCAAGAACTTTGAAAAGAATGAATTATATCAGGTAAAGTTTTTTGGTTTTGGTTTTTTTTTTGTCGTTGTTGTTTGTAACATTGCTGGAAGGGCTAAATGATTTTCACCATGTTGTCTGTTTGCATTCAGCTGGCATTACTTATTTTTCTTTTTTTTTACAGCAATGTAAACCCCGTGAATATAGGGGAGAATATGATGGTTGTAGAGCTACTTCTCTTCCTTGAACTGTGTTTATGCTGTTTATGGAAGCAACATAAGTTGTGAATAAACACTATGTAATAAGCAAATGGAAAAAGAGAAAAAAAAAAAAAAAAGGGCTTGTAAAATACCAAAAAAGAAGGTAAAAACAGAAACTTTCGGAAGCACCTAAGAGAGTCAATATCTGTCAGAAGCTTTTGAAAATTCTGCCATCTGTTAGTGGCAGTGGTGAATATGGGTAGTGTGGAATTAGTGTTGATGGACAAGCTGATTACAAAGAAGAGAAGCAGTACGGTAACTAATGTTAGTTTCCAGCTGGTGAAGTCCAAGTTGTCTTCTGCTGCTGACTTGTGGAGAGAAAATAAATATTCCATATTGGGTGTATTTTACATCGCATAACCAACAATCCCACCTTCCTGAAAAACAGAATGTAGTTTCTCATGTCACTAGCCTGGGAAAAAGGCCAGTGACATGTGACTTCCCTCTTAACATGAAAACGTACTGAAGCTTGCAGAGAATATTTACAGTACCTTCGGAAAGATAATGGACGTCTGTTAAGAAGCTACTTGTGGACTTGAGGGAACTAAGTTGTTCCATGACAGATTTCCATTATGACCTTGTGCAAGTTGCCAAACACGGGATGGTTTTGGTTTTTGTTAACTTATTTAAGCCTCTAAACACTTTTTTTTGTGTTATGCATGTTTGGTAATTTTACTGGTTACATGCAGCCCAGAGTTTAAAATATATGTAGAGGCAATGAGGTGGTCACCTTATAATATGTGGGATGGTGTTCACTTTCATCTCAGGTGAGAGGAAAGAACTTGAACAACTTTTCAGTTGTCAGAATGCCATATAATCTTAAAAATTTTCAAACTCTTTTAATTAAACACAGCGTCAGTTTTATTTTAAATCTGTACTGACTTCTGTGTGAGGGCCAATGGCAAATGGTTTTGGGTGCCACATCTGTGTAGTTGCTGTTCTACAGCCACTTTGCAGTGTCCCATTGCAGGTCTGCTGGGGGTGGTATGGTTAAGTCTCCTGATCCTCTAAACTATCCGAGTCAGCTCCAGCTGTCAGACAAGATCCCATTTTGGACTCTGTACCTATCCAGGGAACTGGGTCAGTTTGCTGTGCAGTTCTCTCTGGTTTTCAGGATTAGTTGCCAATTAAGACATGCTATAACCTCATGCAGAGCTTCACGTGTGATGTACTGAATTCCTTCCTTTCAAAGTTTTTTAATTAGCAGCTGCACTAGTAAATGTTCCAGGTACTCTATAATCAAAAGCATGATAGAATTAAAGTTTCCAAGGAATAAACAGTGTTTTTTTCATGTTGTTTGTTGTTGGAATGTGTGTAATATAACACACAAAAACCTCAGAATATATTCCTTTTGGAAGTTGTGTTTCATTACTCTTTCCTGCATATTACAGAAAAAATATTCTCTGATATACCTCCTCCTCTCCCCAGCAGAGCATTGCCATCAGAGCTAGCTATCTTTTAACTGTTGATATACCAGAAGTGTTAGTGAACTAAGGGCCTGGTCCATCAGGCGAACCTAAAGAAATTCCACATGGTCTGGGACTCAGAGATAATCCAGGATGTCTGCTAATATAGTTTTGCTTCCTGAATGTACAAGGCCAGCAGCCTTGTTTTTTCCAAACTTTTGCAGTGGCAACAGATCAGAGGGAGCTGACCTAGTGTTTAGAGGTGGTTGCCATTCTAGCTGGTGAGGCATCAGTTGAAGACTTTTTCTGTCCTTCACAAGATGTGTGAACTCCAAGACCGCCAGTCCCAGAAAAGCAAGATGTACTGTACTGCAGACTTAAAGGAAACCTTCACCCTGGAAAACTACCATCTTATGAGAGACTTCTGTAGTTGCTATCTGAAAGCTTCTAAATCCATTCAAAAGACCTTTTAGCAGCCTTCCAGTACTTAAAGGGGGCTACAGGAGAGATCGAGAACCATTCTTTTCAGGGAGTGTAGTGATAGGACAAGGGGTAATGGTTTTAAGCTGAAAGAAGGTAGATTTAGATTAGATATTAGGAAGAAATTTTTTCACTGTGGGAGTGGTGAGACAATGGCCCAGGCTGCCCAGAGAAGCTGTGGATGCCCCATCCCTGGAGGGGTTCAAGGCCAGGCTGGATGAGGCTTTGAGCAACCTGGGCTACTGGGAGGTGTCCCTGCCCATGGCAGGCAGTTGGAACTTCATGATCTTTAAAGGTCCCTCCCAACCCAAACAATTTTATGATTCTGATTTCTTGACTTCATTAAATAGAATATGCTGATAAGGTTGTCAGGTTCCTCATTTTCTACCTTTTTTCCTTTCTGCTCTTTTGTCTTATTAATTTACTTCCCTGATGGAGCAATTTTTTTAAAATTTTTTTTTTTCCACCTTTGAGGACTGCATGAGTAAAACAGACAGCCATTTCTACAGCCTCTTCTGCCCTCTCTGCTGCTGTGGTCTGAATTAATTCCCAGTAATTGGGAATTAAACAGGACTATGTTTCCAAGGTTTCTGCAGAGCACAGAGAACAGGGTGTATACCGAATACTGAGTTAATGGGCTGGAATTGTGGAAAGGAGGCTTTAGTTTCTTTCTGCCCTGAGAATAAAGTTTGTATGCACTATTACACACCTGAAGAGCCTGGAATGAAATAAATCCTGTGGCATGTCAGGGTGGTAAAGTGAGGGCAGAACTGAAATGAAAGACAGGCTCTGCAGACAGGTAAAGCTCTCGCCCCCTGGCTCGCCTAAAGTAGGGAGGCTGATTTCAAGTCTCAGCTCTTCCTGCATGGTAAGTTTTGCCCTGAATTGCATAAAGACCTTGTACAGAATCACCCTCTGCCTCATAGAAGTGTCAGACGATGCTTATCATGCAGAAGAGCTTTCTGAAGTGCTTTGGACAATGTTTCTGTGTGGAGTTGGCACAGAGGAAGTGAATGTGGTTGGGGATCATGGCTGTTTTCTTTTAAAGCTGAAGCTGTATTATGGACCTGTTTAGGAAGTGACAAGGAAGGAATACAGAGTGAGATCAAGCAG
Organism: Pterocles gutturalis; assembly: GCF_000699245.1. NCBI lineage: Eukaryota > Metazoa > Chordata > Aves > Pterocliformes > Pteroclidae > Pterocles > Pterocles gutturalis. The sequence goes on from NW_010121973.1 coordinate 39,954, forward strand.
GTTTTTAGTTTGCAGGACCTTTAAGCAATTTCCTGATTTTCGTTGATCCTTTATAGCATGCGTAGCATCACACTAGCTTCTGTGAAGAAAACAAACTCTATCCCAGCCAAAACCAGGACAGTCACAGGTGAAGCCATTTGTGTATCTTACTCTTTTTGCTGCTAGCTTATGGTGGCAGTAAAACAGAGCAGAGTTTGCAGAATTTTGTTTCAACTTCCATTTTTGTTTGGTATCTAATAATGTCAATCAGACAGAACACTTCTGACATGAATAGAGTTGCCCCTCCTCAGGAATACTGATGCTACGGAAAATGCTGTGACAGACATCCACATGGTAAACAGGAAGATTTCTTTTCACATTGCAGAACATTATTTCTTTTGCAGATGTGGGAAGGCTTTATGTCAATGACTTGTCCCTAACCCTTTTGCTGTGTGTTTGTGACAACCCTACATTTTAAACAAGAGAGTCCTGTGGCTGAGAGTGCTGTGTTTATGCTGCCACAGTCAGGGCTAATGAGGTTGGTACAGCCTGTAAGCATCTGTTCTATGATCTTTACAGAGTAGGCTGATGGCTGTAACCCATTTTCTCTCCTTCCGTAAGTGACATTATTGCTGTGCTTGTCCTGAATTGAGGGAGCATTGTAGTAACCTCAGCAGAGAGAGAGAACAGGCTGGGAAAGGCTGAATTTTCTTCCTTTCTAGAGCTTGTCTCATCAAGTTATCCTGGAGATACGTGGGTTGGGAACATCAGTTTCACTAGTGTTACTTTTACCTGGGGGAAAGAAAGAAGGAAAAAGGAAAGAAAGAAGGAAAGAAAGAAAGAAAGAATGACACATTCTGCAATAAGATTAGAAACCAAATACAAACTGTGTGATTCTCCACATGACCCTGCAGGGTTGGTCCAAATCTTTCACATGCTTTTTTACCTGTCTATACATAACGGCACACATTTTTTAAATAAGTGATTATCCCCCAGCCTGTATGGTTCTCCAGCACTATACCTAGGTTGCTTTTGGTGTCTGTTTCAAACATGAGTAGCCTAGAAGAAAAATGTAATGTGCTATAATTTCTACATGCCAAGAAACAGAGGGAAGTGCTGGTGAAAACTCCATTAGAGACAGTCATATTTTGAAAAATAATTTTTTTTTTACTCTGAGGATAGTTGCATTTTACTTTGTAATAAACCGCCTGGATACCACTTGTCCACATCATATAGACTCCAAGTAGCTATTGTGATTGTTGGAAAAAATGTAATCTCAACACTTACAGTAGCAACAGCCTGGGAACACAGAGAAACAGACTTGATAACTAAACTATGAAAAATAAACTACAAAAATCAGAACATTGGTGTTTTAAAATGCTGCAATGTTGAGAAATAACTTTCTCAACTGCTTTTAGCATGTGACAGATCCCCAGCTTGTTGGAAATGGGATGTTGGCAGCGTAGGGAGAGCTTTAGGAAAGCTGCAGTCACATTTTTCTCTTGTAGTCACATACACCTGTGTGGTACTGCACCTCGTTTAGTGCTGGCTGTTTAGAGCAGTCTAACCCAGAAACAGTTCTGCCCATCACTGTCACTGTGTTAATAGGATCGGAGGGTGCTCAGTGAGACCACGAGTCCTCTCTGTTTGATGAGGAAGAGGTAAGTACTGCTGGTAAGGTGATCTCTGGGTCCAGAAGCAGCAGACGCAACCAGACCAAATTGACCCCTGTGCAGGAAAGACTTTAAGACAGGACTACATGGTGTTACTTGTTTCTGCTCCCAGAGATGTTAACTGGTGGAATCCACAGGAGCAGAGCTGATGTGAAATCCTGCCCAAAGGGCCTGAGCCTGTACTGTGTTCCCAAACAGATATTCCTCTGACCCATGGGGGTGATGAAGCCTGCGTTCCTATGGGTTTGTGTTACTAGTTTTAGGTTTTAAAAAAATATTTTTTTCTGCTATTGTTACACATAAATTAAAAATTCTGTTTCCTGTTATAATCCATCTCCTCCAGTATTTTGGCTATGATACACGGACTCCCATATTCTGTAGAAACTTGCCAACAGAATTAAGAGTTATGGGGTGAGCCCTAGTCCTCTCTCTAAACAGCCACCTCTTTTATAAAACATGGAACTTTGTTATTTTTGAGATTGTCCCCCTTTGAAATTTGTGTGAAATCAGCCAATACATTCAAAAGCTTTATGGGAGGAGAATGAAGGCACCAGGGAGTGGGAGGTCTGGTCTGACATGCTGGAAAGCCACCTAAGATATCAGACTGTGCTTTACAGCTTAAACTTTGACTTTAGAACTATGGCAAAAGAATAAGATCTCTTGAAGCCCCACAGACTGTATGAATACCAGCAAATTTTTATTTTTGGCATTCCTAATACACAAAACTAAACGATGCAGCTTCCCGGCATCATCTCAGAACAAGTCTGGGCTTGCCTTGTTTTTTTCTGTTTAAGATGCATTTTGTTGAAATATTTTACCTCTGTCTGCAGCAGGGAACAATGCTTCCTAACAGGTAAGGCTGGTTTCAAGACTAACTGCAGCAATGCTTTGGACTACATACAGGTTATATTTCTGGGAGAAAAGTGTGATTATGAAACTGGGATGGAGACAAACAACTAAGTAGCACATATTTTAAAATTATCTTAGATTTTGTCTTGTTAAGGACTTCTGGGGTTTTTTTAAGGATTTAAGTTTAGAAACCCTCTTAAATCTAATCCTGGAGCCTGCTGGTCTTGACACCAGCCTTCCTAGCAGTGCTGTTGAGACTGAATGCTGTGACTGTTGAATAGCTGGACTGCAGTGTTGTCTCCAGATCCCGTAAACACTTTCTGATGCATGGGCTGTATTTAAGGGCTCCATTTTGTGCTTTGTATAAAGCCTGCCTGGCACAGCAGGCAGGTTTGAATTATCCCAGTCCTATGGTAAGCCTCCCTCAGCCTCCTGCTCCTTCCCCTCTGCACCCTAGAGCCGTTAGCTCTGTCCTGGTCCATGTGGCAAATTGGGAGCTGGATCCTGTCCGTATTAATGGAAAATATTCACAGGAAGGTCCTGCTGACTCCTTTCGTAAAGACCAGTCATAGAGAGGGGGTGGGACACATGTAAATGCCTAAATCATCATCAGTCCCTAAAGTACAATGTCCATTTAGCCTTTGAAGGTAGCACTGTAACTAGTAATGGTTGGTAGGAACCTCTGAAGACCTGCTCTCGTAATGCAAATGCTGTTTGCCTCCGTTTCCCAGCTTTGGAGCTTGCCTTTGACACAGCTACCTGTCTGAGCATGCCCAGGCCCACTACACAGCCCAGATTGCACATCGGGCTCAACACAGCATCCAGCCTGTTTCTGTGCTGGAGATAACTGAGAAGGAGTCTGCCCTCATCCTGCCTCTTCCATGCACCATAGGGCTGCCTCTGCCTGATGCAATGGGCCTTTGCAGCCTCTGAGCTGCTCCATGGATCTGAGCACGAGGTCACTCCAGCTACTGTAGCCTGGTTTGCACCCCTCACCGAGGCTTGCAGAACAAATACATCTGACCCTTCAAACGGCCCCCCTGTCCTCTGGTTGATTGTGTCTTTTTATGTAATAATGATATGAAATTGAAGTAAATGGAACTCATGACTGTGACGAAGTACATAACAACCGTAAGAGATTTGCATTTCAGGGCATATGAGGGGAAAGATAATATCCATAGAACTTGTAGCAATAGATCTGATTCCTTGGCAGCCTTTTCTGTTGTTCACTGCAAACAAAAGTCCCACTGTAGCACCAATAGCAATGAAAGGAATGCTGCTGCTTCTTTTCCCCTTACACAAACATAGTTTGAGGAGCAGGAGCAATAGCTCAGAGGTAGGAGAGGCTTTGCAGCTTGGCGCCTACATGTTTCACTAGTAACAAAGCTATATTGACTTAGCTAGATTTGTGGTCACTGTACACAGGAAAGCTGGCTGGGAGCGATGACTGCTGGGCTCACATGGGAGGTTTCATATTTATTCTAAACCATGACTGGGTCCAACTGCTTTATGACTTCTGAGTATAAACCAGAGACTTTGTAGAAGGAGGAGCTCGAGCTGCCGTGTGCCAGCCTGCAGAATGGGTGTCAGCCTAAGGACAGCCCTTTGAGTCAGGCAGGTGTGATGACCGGTGCTGTGCTCAGTGTTTACTAAAGTGGTTGTCATCGAATTTGTCAGAAATCAAGCATGCAGGCTGATATTACTCGAGCTTCACGAGAAATGGATTTTGTTAGGTATGCTTGTTTGATTAATGTACAGGTGTCAGTATGGTTGTTTGGTTTGGGGTTTTGGTTTTGGGTTGGGATTTTTTTTTTCTAGTTCTTCCTTTCTACCTGCACTGGGAAGAAATGATGGGATTTTCAAGCTAATGCATATGTGATGAGACAGCTGTGCTAAGAAGATGGGGCCTTGCTCGTGGTCCTAAAGCCGCTCAGACATATGCCTGTTGTTACCTGGCAGGGAAAGGCTAGCTTCCATCTTATTTCTCATGCACACTCACTGTGTCATAGCTTTGCCTATGGTTTCGTTCAACAACTTGTCGTGGTTCAGAAGTCTGGCCTGACACTCATGGAGGCTCTGTTTGTCTGTGGCTTTGCTAGACATCATGCTCTTAAGACTTTCTATCATTTGTTTTGTTTCATCTATTCCACAGGTAATTTACTGTATGTTGTTTCTCCCCATTTGATTTAAGTGTACTCATCCATGAGTCTTCGTACAGACTTCCTACAGCCTGTTTCCCATATGACAGGTCCTTCTCACCCACCTCAGATTCCTGAAGAAGCTCCTGCTTTGACTTCATCATGCTTCTTGGTCTCTCACTAGATACTGGTGTGATTGTGTGAGGACAGGGGAATTCAGCTTTGCTGGATTAGGTCTGCTGCTGGTCCTCCACACTGCAGCCACCCAACACCTCAGTTCAGTTCAAGGCTAAAAATCTTCAGTCTGCCAGCAAAGCAAAGCAGGAAGCTCTCTTAACTTAGAAGTTAAAATATTTTTGACATATAATTAAAAGACTTGGTGCTCTGTCAATGAAAGACATCTCCTGAGACAAGAGCACTATGTTTTTTGGAGGTTAGCGAATGCGGACGGAAAACCCAAGTGTTATCAGAGGACTAGATGTAAGGTCTTGGCCCTTCAGCTCCCTTGTGTTTGCAATACCTGAGTTGCATGAACTCTTTAGAAACAGATTAAGCCTCACCCTACAAGGAGGTGAGGGTGGTGGCCAAGGTCTTGTGCACTCCTACATTGACAGGAAGGCTGGTGCAACGCTTGGAAGGGAAATTGTACCTGTGAAACAGAGATATCTGCAGGCAGGTGAGGGAGTGAAAGAAAAGCCAGGAAGTAGGAGCTAAGTAGTGGGAACAGGATCAATATCATAGATCTGCAGGAAATAGACAAACGAAGCTGCAGGTGGAAGCTCGCATGTCCCAGGAGCCAGGAATTTCTTCAGAAACAGGAGCTGGGTGCCTCAGATTTGCTACAACCATGCTCCTGAGCAGCCTTGAGCCAGGCTGGCTTTGCCACGGCTTTTTATTTAAATGATGTGGAGGAAGGCAAATGAGTGTGTGTGGAGAAGAGAGGGAGGCAGGAGGAGAAGGTCTAGGGACCAAGTCAAGAGGAAAGGAGTCAGCCTTTTCTGAACAGAAACCACAACTGCTCAATCGCGATCAGGTCGCCTCTGGGGAGTCTGAATGGTGGCGGCACACAGATGTCGGAAGGACTGCTGCATGGTACTGTGAGCCTGAGAGCTTTTTAAAAAAAGACGTCAAATGAAGGGTATCATCATAGAACTAGAAAACAGCAAACACGCTACCTATATTCAAGGATAGCAGGGGGAGAGGAAGGGAAGCAGTAACAGCCAGGCACTGCGTCCAAATTAGTTGACCTTTAGTTACGTGAGGAACTTATAAATTCAGGACAAATTTTGAAAGTAAATCTAATTAAAGATGTGGAGGGAACAGAAAATGGGGGGAAGGGGAGTTTACTAAAACTAGGACATGCCAGAAGGAATGCTTTTTCTTTTTTTTTCTGCTTTTTTTCCATTGGTAACTAATGCTTTTAGACAAGGGATGGATGGTGTTGGTTGTCTGCGGGGGTTTGAAATAGTGTCAGTCAGGCCATTCTTAGAGAAAACTGGAGAAAACAGGAATTGGTGCAAGAAGCAGTAGTAGCTAGCACAAGAAGTGCCTGGGGGAGCTGGAGGGGCTATCCCAAAATCCTGTGTGGGTACACTGTGTATCCCAACACCTCTCCTCCAGGACGGTGGGGCTGGACCCACGAGGGGTGGGCAGGAGGGCCCTGCTGCCGGCAGGGAGACATGTGTTGGGCTGGCCCCGGGTTGGGGAGGTTAATGCTTGCAAAGGAGCAATGGGCTCCTGTGGTAAATTTGGGCTGGATTTGGGTTCCCTGCTAGTTTTGGAGGAGGGTGGCTGACAAGCACCTTGCAGAGCTGATCCCAAACCACTCCCAGGCCGGGCCTTACATCCCAGACCAAAATGGAGGCTCAGGCCCAGGGGCTTGGCCCCAGTGCCAGGCAGGGGACTGGGGACACTGGAGCATCTGGCTGGTGTCTGTGGTGATGAATGAGGCCTGTGGTGAGAGCGACCTGAGCCTCTGTCGGGCTGTGACAGTGGCGGGAGGATGAGGGAGGCACCTCAGGGCTGAGGCACCGGTTCATGTCAGCCCATCGCGGGGTGTTCGGTGAGGAAGCCACGAGGGATGCAGCAGGCAAAGCCTTCATCCAGCCTGACAACTGATGTGTGGACTTCCCATGCAGCAGGAAAAGCTTTGTCCCCATGGTCTGTGCCAGCAAGCAGGGACCAGTATGGCACACGCAGCGGGGCCGGCCCCGCTCAGTGACCTTCTCCAAAACCTAACGCCAGGCTCCGGCACAGGTATGTGTTTCGCAGTGTGCAGCCCAAGTTTCTCCGACTCCTAGGAAGCTGTGTGCAGCTCTACTGAGCTGCTTTGTCACGCTTCAAAACTCTCTTCCACCCTCATGTTCTGTAGGCAAAAATATCCTCCTGCAGGAGGTATATCGAGAGGAGATGAAAATGTAGTTAACATCTCTTCCACTCTTTAAGTGCCAATTATGTAGGTTTTTTTTTTTTTCTCAGATGGTCTAGTTGATAAATATAGCCAGCTAAATTCAGAATAGCTGTTTTTCAACCTGCATTTAGCGCTGAAGTGGGCTGGTTCTATTTTCAGGCTGAAGAAGCGTTTGCGTGCCTGAAATCCTGTCCAGGTTCTTCTAACTATATCAGTCGGTCTAATAAAAGAGATTACCTCTTCCTACAGACCTCGCCTTGCTTGCATCCTTCAGGCACTGTGACTATGACAACACTGCTGCTGCTTCTTCCCTGTTGCTTCTCTGCCACCTGCAGTGCATAGCTTGAATGCACAAGATAGAGGATGAGGGGAAGCACATCAGGGTATTTCCTGACTTTACAGTGTTTCATTTGCAAGCTTTAAAGATGTTCTTGGAAACACAGAAAAAGTTAAGTTGGAAGGGACCTCTGGAGGTCACTCAGTGTGGCCCTCCTCCATGCCAGGCTAAGAAGGTTTGATTGGATGCTCAAGATCTTATCCAGTGAAATTGCAGGCACTTCCAAGGATGGAGAGTTCACAGCTTCTCTGGGCACATGCTTCAGTGCTGAATCATTCTTGCTGTGCAGACTTTTTTTCCTACATCCAACCTATTTTTGCCTTGTTGCAATATGTGGCTGCAGCCCCTTGCCCTTTCACACTGCACCTTTGAGAAGAGGCTCTTACTTCTCTACCATTCATCGCAGAGGGAGACTGCAATTTCTTTCCTGCCTCTCCTTAGTCGTCTTATCTCTGGGCTATACAAAAAAGTTCCTCCTGGAGTGGCCCATGCTCCAGCCTTTCAGCACTCCCAGTGTTCTTCTGCTGGACTCTCTCCAATTTGTCAATGTCTTGCTTGCTCTACAGGGCCCAAGACTGGACGCTGTGTTCCCGGCATGGCCTTGCCAGCGTGTAGAAGAGGGGAATAAGCATTTTCCTTTGTCTGCTGGATATGCACTTGCTTATGTAGCCTAGTATGTGGTTAGCTACCTTCATCTCAAGGCACAATACTGTCTCTTATGCAATTTACCCAAGAGGACGACTCAAGTACTTTTCTGCAAAGCTGCTATCTATCCAGTTCACCCCTAGCATGTACAGCTATGTAGGGTTAGGCCATCCCAGTTATAGATGTTGCACTTGCCCTTTCTGACCTTCAAGAAGTTTCTTTTGGCCCATTCCTCCATCCTGTCAAGGTCTCTCAGACTGTTTTTCCCATTCCCTACTTTTTGTTAAGCATGTAGTTTCCTATCCTCTTGTGCTTGTGTTTATGCTGTACAGATGTGTTCAAAGACCTAGTTCTTCCTCAAGCAGTGTTTTCTTTTGTTATGGACTCCTCTAGGCTTCCCTTCAGGGCCTTCCCAGGCTATATACTGAATGGGAAAGCACAATTATTCTCCTTTTCTGCCCTAAACCTAGCCAACCTACTGTTACCTTTCTAGAATAAATAACAATAATCTCCACAAGAGGGTTTTGTGACTGTTTAAAGGCAGAAAAGAGGAGGGAGTATAACTGGCTAGGCAGATCCTTCTCAGTAGCAGCTGCTGCTGCTTCTCCTCTCCTCAACATTCTGCAATATGCTCTTTCTCTCGCATGTTTCTGTGAAAAAAATCACGACCTTATTATCATGCTGATTTCCATCCCTCCAGTACAAGTCAATCATGGGAACAATTAAACAGTTGTGGAATTAAAGGTGACAATTAGAAAAGAAACAGAGATAAGAATGGAGTGGCAGGAAGGGAAAATTAGATGGTTTCTTTCCCCCTTCCTCTTTGCTCTGTGTATCATATTGTTTCTGAAGGAATAATATAGTTCTGGCTTATTAGATGTCAGATTATAACATTTACTCTGTGCTACCTGAAACCTACCTGTGTCTGCACACTTTCTCCTAATTCTCCCTGGTGGTCATTCCAATGAGCCAATCCCACTTACATTTATTGCTCCTTGATATGTAAATCAAATATGCGCTTCAAGTGCTGTTTAATAGTGAGGGGATTCTGTGGGTTATCATGGTGTCTAGGCTGACAGGTCGGGATTTGACTTTCTGGCTGTGTCTGTCAGTCTCCAGTCTGTTTTCCTGGGCAATTAAAGCAGTTACGGTCTGCTCTTGGCCACCCCAGGCTTCTCACTAGAAACTGGGAAGAGCAAGGCATGCTCTGTAACACTGGAGATGGTTTTTTGTACCTGACCTCATAATATCTTTGCTGTCATGCTACAAGCATGTTTTCTGTTCTATCTCCCAAGGGTGGCTTCTTCCAAAACTGGAGATGATCTGTGGAAGTCAGTAGAGATAGACTAATTTAAACTTATAGAAGGATTGGCTCTAAAGATGTAAGCAAGATATTCAACAATAAGTTGAGGCATAATGTAGTAACTGTCTTCTGCCACACAAATCTGTGTCTTTTTTGTTTTCTACTGGTCTTTTTGATGATTAATACATCCTGTCTTGTTGAACGTGAACTTTCTTCTTACTGATAATCAAAATACAGGATTCAAGCTATGACCGTGACTTGATCTGGATTCTCATAATATTTCTTACTGCATACTGTCAGGAGAAATGGCATGAACTTGAACAAAGTAATACATTCTGACAGTACCTGTTTTAGAGCACCTCCTGCACATGCAGGTATGTAGTTGTTCATTTTGATGATCGTACAGGAGCTCCAGAAAATCTGTGTCTGGGATCCCCTCTATTTCAAGTGACTATAATTTGTTGAGGAAGTATTTGAAGATATATACAATAGTTGTCTGATATTTGGTGATATTCTGAAGGAAATAAAGGTAAGAAATATTCCTAAACTTTAGCACAACATAAGGTAAATGTGCTTTAACTCTTGTTTTAAGTGCATTATCTTCCAGTGCCCTTTACCAGTTTTTTCTCAGTGCATGTGGGACATTTAACCCTTTCTAGCTATGTCGAGGAAGGTGGTTTTCCCAGAGTTTTATTTTCTTCAGGAGACTTTTCTCTGCACCCCCCCCAACTCACATATTAAAATCAAACATACCTAACAAACTTCATGGGTTCGTAGCATCATTTGGGGTTTTGGGTTTTTTTTTTTTTTGATTTAATTATTTGTGGTCTCAAAGGGGATGACTGATTTCTTCCTCATTTTTGCTCCTTCTCCCATTGTACACAGGTAAGCAAACAAGAATAGAGAACAGAAGTCCTAAGAGATATGCCTCTGTCGAAAGCTGGTTTCCAGTCTGCTCAGTGATTTGAGCTGGCAGCATTTCCATCTATGAGCATCATCACGTTAATGGAGAAAGGAGCAATCACAAGGAGTTTCACACCTCTGCAAGTCATTTGCAGATGCAAAGGCCACAAGACTGGAAGAAATAGCACTGGGGAGAAAGGTGAATTGGAAATTGCTCATATTTAGTGGTTCAGGAGCAGACTCTATTTTCAGTCACTGCATTCACTCATTTAAATTAGGGCCGTGACTCTGTGTGTATGTGGGTGTGTGGGGTGTGTGTTTGGTGTTTCCCTCCTTTTTTTTTTTTCTTTAGCTGAGCAGCAAGTTAAACTGCATGGCTATAAAAGCCACGTGATTTTGTCTTTAGTGTGTTCCCAGTTCTGCTTCTGACCCTACCGGTGAGATGACACTGCACGTGACTCAGTGTTCCTGCTGTGACTTTATGCCTTTTAATTAACCATACAGCAGCAAGCCATGACTCTTTCTTCCTGCAGTGTCCCCCAGGTTACCAGAGAGCAACATAACATGCAACACTTACATTTGCACTTGATCGAATGTCTCTACACGGTCAGGAGAGAAGGGCAGACAGCTTTTGGGAAAGACATATGAGTTCTTTCCCAGGCCTCCCCTAATGTACTGGGTGAGTTACACAGACAGCAAACAACTGGCTGGCTACCATGTAAGCACTTTGATTAAGAGCATTACTAAAAAACCCCCACAAACATCCCTATACCCCCCAAAATCCCAACTTTCACTAACTTTTTTTTTTTTTTCTGAAACTCTAGCCTAGTTCAAAAATTGTTAAAATGTTTTGGGAAAAAAAAAAAGCAGGCTGTAACCTACTGATGAATTATTTTTCCGTTTCTCACCTTGATAGTTACACTTGAGGAATGCTAATTCTTCTCTGACTTATCAGACCATTTCTTGTTCTTTTCTTTTGATTTTTTCACTATGCTGAAGGGTGACACTTGAAATCCTTTATTTGGGGACCAGATCTGTTTTTCTGGTTTTTCTTTCTCCTCTTGGGCACTCAGGGCAGTGATTTGAATGTGGAGCACAACTGAAATATTATAGGTGAAAAACCAAGTCACACTCTAATTCTGTACATTGTGCTGTGGTGCTAGCGATGGCAGAAATTCTACATGGACTTCTTCAGTAATTGGGGGGGATGGGAAGTAATTCCTCCATATTTGTTGACAAAATAACTACCTGCTAAAATCCAACATTTATAGGCAAGAGAAGGGAAGAGGGAGCAGGCATCACAAGCAAGAAATCCTTGAGGAAGAGGAGCTGGTTGGGTAAGTGAACTATGCTGAGAATGACATTGGCATGGTCAAAATCCAAATGACCACCTCTGGGGTGTGTTAGCATAAGTAAACCTTCTGTCACAGCACAAAAGGTATTATTTTCCTGGTGCCAAACTGAAAAAAAAGTCTGTAATCTCTGGACTGTGTTAAACATTTTTTGATGGTTTTCTGTCCTCTCAGTTTATTTAGAGTGAGCGTGGACTGTACATAATGATGCTTCTGGACTCTCTGCCTATAGCACAATGGGAGGTAGTATTTGCTTGTCAATATTTTCTCCTTTCCTTGGTGATGCTACAGAGAAATTAAGTTTTGAAGTCAGATATGGACACTTTCTGACCTTATCTTTGACACAGGAGATCTAGTGCTTGCCCTTTGTCTCTTTGCTTACAACAGCTTCTGTAGGAGCTACACAGAGAAATCTGAGACAGCGGCTGCTACAAAATAAGCAGAACACTGACTGAACAGCTGGATTTCAGAAGTATCAAACTTAAGATCCTTCTGTCTCCTCTTTGGTAGTGCCACATCGGGTTTTGTGCCAGCTTTACTGCAGAAGTGCTGCTGTACGGATGGTGACACGGACCTCAGGCTGCCAAGAGTAGTGCCACACACTCCTTCTGACTGCCTCTTCCACTGGTGACATCCTACTTCTGGCAAAAGGAGGAGGTGCCAGGAAAGCTGTGCTGCACTATGGAAGTAGAAGGGGACCCCAGAGGGAGATGTCAAGCCCTGAGGGCAGAGCCATCCTTGACTGGTCCCGCCCTGCCCCCCTGGATTCCCATCCTGCCTATGGGTGGAACCACAGGACCCCATTTCAGCCCAGCCTGGACCTGTCAGTCCCTACCCCGGTCTCTGTGTGACCCTTTTGTATTCTTCCTCGTTTTACTTTCCCTATTCCAAAACTAGCCCCTTCTGCTCCTGATAGCTTTTTAGGCTGGTGTTCTCCATTGACCCAGAGCCAATCCTCTGGATTTGCTCTGAGGATTTCACCCTAGCTATCCTCTCTCTTTGGCACTGAGCCTGGGAGCTCCTGTGAGATATTGACAATCCGTGGAAATGAAAATGAAAGGTAATGATGGATGCGGCACAGTTGACAGCATAAGTGCTTTGTCAAGGATGAGTAACACACCGCTCCGTGGCAAAACACCTGAAAGGATTGTCAAAAAGCGAGGGGTTTGCGTGAGTCTGAGTCTTCATGTCGACTGGCTGTGACACACACAGAGAATCATCCATATTCTTTTTTCATCTGTGACCAACCTTCAATCTATTTACAAATGGAAAGAACTTCAAGAGTCTCTAAAACCTGCCATAGTTTTTTTCTTGTTCGTATCTGGTCATGTTAGCTCTTTGTCGCATGAGCAGCTGATTCAGACATTTTTATCAGAACTGAATTTTACTGAAAATGTAATTTTAAAAATATTGTGAGAAACTGTAGCAAAGGAAATGAATATTCCATTATATTACTTCACATTTTACTCTTTTTCATGCTTTCGCTTAGGCTCTGAAGGTTCAGGTGAAAGCCTCGGATGGAAACAAAGCCTTCAAAGGCTCCAGACGTCCAGGCACTCAGGAAGATGTGCATGTTGTCATGAAGAAAGCCGGTACTGCTCTGGAAAGAAACAAGGAGTAAGTGTTGCAAATGCTGTTAACCTCTCTAGCAGCAACTAGGTACATGGGATAAAGCAGAAACAAGTAAATAGAGTTCTTGAAGTTTTTACAAATGTCAGGTCTTGGAGGGAAGGCCAAGGGATTAGACCCTGCAGATGGCCTGTCCCAGGCAAAAATCTTTCTCCTTTCTTAATATATATATTTTTTTTATTATTTTTTTTTTCCCCCTTGTCTTTTGTACCAAGACATGGTTTAGCTCTGAGCAGGACAAAGGCTTTCTTGCTATCCTGATTGCCCCCCACCAAAGACCTTGTGTCATCACAGAGAAGGCTCCTGACCACACAGACTGCAGCCTGCATTGTTAAATTTCAGACTCTGTCACTTTGGCTGGGATGTTGATTTTGTTCATTATTATGGCGGCAACAAAGCCTGTGCTTTTGATTGCCTGTCCGCTAAGACAGGACTTAGTTTGACTTCCTTATTTTGACTAGCTTATTCTCAAACTTTTTGAGGTTCCTTGTCTACTTTGGACTGACCCAGTATTTCCATGCCTCTGTTGTGTGCCCCTGACATTTTATATTACAGCTTCCAAATCTCTTTATTCCTGCTCCAAGTTCTGATCTGACTTGCTACCCTCAATGGCTGTTTAATTCTAGAGCTCTAAACTTTAGGCTTGAAGGCTTTCCTAGTAGAAGATCTTACCTGCCAGCTTTCCTGTTCTTGTCCCCTCCACTGTCTGAACCTGAAGAAATCACTTTTTCACTAAGCTGCTGTTTCCCCTTCTTACTCATCCCTTTTTCTTGCAAATGTTACTCTAACTAGACTAGATGACCTAAGAGGTCTTTTGCAGCTTTGCAGTTGTTGCTTCCAGTGTATTTAGTGTGTACACATTACAACATTTGCACTGTGCTTTCAAAATGTAGTTTGGATAATTCTGCAGTTCAGACACTGGAGTGTGAAAGAGGCTCAAGTTCACTAGTTTCTGCTAGTGTAAACAGAAGATAATTAACAGTGACCCAGTACTCTACACATCTATGCTTGTCTACAGAAAGAATTCATGATGTGTTACTGTGGAATAAAGTCAAACTGGCATGAATTTAAGATGGATCCATGGCATAGTGTGGAATATTCATAGAGCATGCATATGCAAATTTTATCTGGGCTACAGAGATTGATTTTTGTGCAAGCTTCTATGAATAGTTCAGAGGTAAAGAGGAAAAATATGATATTTTGTCTTGTGCCAAAGGGCTGAAAGGGAATAATGATAAACATCCTAGAATTACCTAAAGGAGTTCTTGAGAGATTTGACAGCTATAGGTATAAAAATCCAATACCTTGTAAGACTGTTCAGTTCTGGGTAGCAGTCTTCTGGAGAGGTCTAGGAACTTGTGCTGTCCTAATGACAACTTTCTAGCTTAGCATGAAAACTATCAAAATCCGAGTCATCTGCATGCATTAGTTGCTACTGAGAGCCTAAGACCCAAGTTTTCCCCTTGCCATAGACCATGTGTAGTGCTTTCTATGTATAGGGAAGCCATCCTTGGAGGGTAGGCAGAAGAAAAGTTTTTCATGAAAGACTGATGTCTTTTTTAAAATAACATAGGTTTAGTAGATGTTAGAATGTCTAGTAGGATTTTTGAGATCTGATTAGGAGAGGGGAAGTAAGAATATTAAAGTATACGTGAAGAACTAAGCTGTCCCTTTGTTATTGTGATACCTATGTGTCTCACTATATGTTTAAGTGAGGGGTAATTGCTTCAGTATTTTCATTCAGTGAATAAGAGGTTTCCCCTCCTAGGAAAAGAAGCTGCAGTTTTAATAAGGTAGAGGGGGTGAGTCTTTGAATCCTGTTAGCTCCTTACAGAGGGTCAATTCTTCTCTCCTTTGCATCACTGAGCGTTCACACCTGAAATCACTTTGCTGTAATTCAGTGAGCTTGAATTTGCTCTATACCCTGTTAGAGCAACGTAACAACTATTTGCCCACTTCTAACTTTGTACATAATCTTGAAAATATATTTGTGAAACTGTTGTTCTCTTTTGTTCTCTTCTAGACTGAAGAATGAATTAAAAATGGTGCGATGGATGAGCCAGACTGCAGAAGATAATACAGGTCAGTGACAGGACAGTTCTGAGTCAAGCAGAAGAGAAATATGACACAAATTATGGTAATAAGGTGTTCTAAAGGGTCGGAAGGAAACCCAACAAAAAAGTACCTCAGCTGTAGAGATTTTTCCTGCTAGTATGATCAAAATGTGCTGACATCTGACGAAATCAGGCGCATAACATCTTTCTTATACTTCTTTCACTTCTGGCTTTATCCGAAACCAGTAGATGTCAGTGGGAGACTTTCTAATGCTTGAAGAAACCTACAAAACTGCCAAATCATCTCTGTGAGTGTGTGACTGGTTCTGTCACTGTCGGAGTCACAGCATTCTGGTGTGTTAAAGATGTCTCAGGGGATGGTACATGAAACCCTTCAGCTGGCAGAGAAGTGGTAACTTGATTTCATGCTTATTGTGAGTAGGTTAAGCCCTGAATCACGTGCTTTCACGTGCCCTGGCTAAGCTTCTTTTCAGCCCTCACTGTATCAGTCCTGGATGTTTCAGTTATTCATACAATAGTCCAGGCCCTCTTGGGTGCTTGCTGGGTACTTTGGTTTACAGCAATGATGTTTACAGCCTAGTTATGTACTGCTCAAAAAGGAGTGTCTCTTGATAAGGCCTTTGATCAGTGGAATCTGGATCAGGACCTTTGAGTAAGACAGAAATTCAGAAATCTGGAAATGTGTGGAACAGCAAAAAGAAAAGCAGATTGAAGATGAACTGGGAAGTTCTGTGAAATGCCATCAGGGTAGAGTACAGTATAACTGGTCTGACTGGTCATTTTATGCCTTTATCGAAAACCTGTACACAAAGAATGTTTTTCTTGCAGAGCATGAGAATATACCAGTTAGCAAACTGTCATGTGGTAAATAAGTAAGTAGCTGTTGAAGTGGTGATATGAAATGCCTTCTGCATTTCCTATTTGACGAAAGAGGAAGATCTAAATCTGCTTTCTGTGCAGTGTCTCAGTGTCCTAGGGTCCTGCGCCAGGCTGTGGGCAGTTGTTAGCTTTACTGTGGGCAGCTCCTACCATTGGCCTCTAACTCACTTTGACTCACTTTTACACATACACCTTCAGTAGGAGCAATGCTTGAAACAATCAAATCAGCTTCTGCTTTTTTTTTTTTCCCTTGGCAATTAAACTGACCCAAATTCCTCCCTAGCGTAACAGTCCTCCTGTCAATGAATGTATGCCTGAATGCAGCTGCCCTGATTATGTTTGTTTCTACAGCATGGTACAGGTTTTGAATTCCAGAGCTTTGCAGCCAACCACTGAAAAAGCCATAAAATCAGTCAATGGCTCTGGGTTTCCTGCAGGACTAATGAATAAAACAATCAGAACTCTCTGGGCCAAAGCATATCTGAGGAATGGTTTTGCATAAAATGAGCTAAAAGACATTTAAACAATGTGTTAAATTTTCTCCCCTTCTCCTCCCTACCAGGTACTAATTTAAAAAACACTTACTCCGTTAACCTCAAACTTCCCCTCCCTACCTTCCTCAATTCCACGTTGAGGAATCAAAACCAGCCAAGTCAGAAAGTTGTAAATGTTGCTGTTCTTCTTTTTGTGTTACAGCTGTATTTAGAAGCCCAAGCCAAGAAATCTGGGCCAAATGTGCTAACATGTGCTGGCACTATGGGGAACAAGGCCCTGCAAATGTTGTTGTTAGGGTTTTGTTTGGGTTTTTTTTTGGGAGGGCAGTGGGATGCTAAGCAATTTTAAAAAGTATTCAATTCAGGTTAACTTGAAACAAGAAATTTACAGTTTTCCCAGAGGAAAAAATGCAAATCTGGTTATTTCTTTAAATGGAATAAAATGTTTTCTTAATATTTTTTAAAAAAGAAAGTATTGTTTCCTTCTCTCCAGGAAGGATCTCTGTAAAGCCCTTCCAGGACCAGTAGCTATCCTGATCCACAGTGGGGGGATATGCTATCTATCATTTTCATCAGCTTACACAAAAGGACAGGATTTTTGATAAGCTAGTGTTTGTTAGCCCCTGGGATGGGGAGCCTCAGGAAGCACAGTCAGGAACTTTCCCCCCCATGAGGCAGTGCATCACTTAAGTCGGGCTCATGGTCTCTCCCTCCAGCCCGCCTCACTTTTCCTCAAAGCTGTCGGCTCTCACTGGAACTATTGTCTGTGCACTGATACTGCACTGCAGAGCAGAGGTGGGCAGAGGGGAGTTGGCTGCCCGTGACAAGCTGCTTGGAGAGCAGGAAATTTGGGAGCCACACCATTAGGAGCTCTCACACAGCAGAGACAGACCAGTTCTTGCTCTCCTCATTCTCACTCCCTTCGCCAGTGCCTTGCCTCCCTCCCTTCCCCTCCCTGCCTGCTCTGCAGAGCAGAGCCTCGGAGGTGTAACCCTGCACTCTGGCATCTTTCCTTGCTGCTCCGCTTTCCATAGCTCCACTTAGGGACAAACACCAAGAGGTGAAACAAGGTGTGGGAGACAGACAAAACAGCATGAGCATGAGCTTGTCACCCGGGAAGAAAGTAGTTTATTTGTGTTAGTCCAGACCCTTGGCGTGAGGGGCACTATTAGTCTGTGCACGTAGCTCCCCTCACTCCCTAGGTGAGGAGCTGGCAAAGCCCCATAATACAGCTCCAGCTGCAGCAGCACAGACATGGAAAGGCTGCAGATGAGCTTGGCGACAAGCTGTGAAAAGCTGAAAATGCCTTTGACTCGAATAAGACCCTGGCTGGGCAGGGGCATGAGCTGGCAATGTAGGATCTTGTTATTGACTTGTTTTAGTGAGGTGAGTGGCTGAGGTGGCAGTGAAGTTGGCCTGTAAAATTCTGAAGTGCATCTTCTGAACTCTCCTAAGAGAGTTCAGCATGTTTATTCTGCTCCTTGCATGCTGTTATTTGTTCTCCATGCTGGGATGCAGTGATCTCCTCCTTGGCTGTGTTCCCATTGTACCTAGAGCCTGACTGTATTTTTGCATGAAATGCTAAAGGGTCTTGGTTGGGCTGGCTGTGACAGGTGAGTGGCATAGCTCGTGTGCCAGCATTCAGACTGGTGGAAGTCAGGTGTGGGTACAGGGGGTGTCTGTACCGGCTGAACTGGGAGCAATGCTGTGGGGGCTCCTGGTCTGTACTCATTGGCTTGGCTTGATCTACAGACATAGCGGTTATTTCTTCATCCATGTTAGGATTTGTAACCACATATACATTAAACAACTACAGCATCATTATTTTTAACCTGTTGCATTTCTTGGCTTGGTGAATGCGATGGTTCTGGGTGGGATTTTCAAGTATCTCCAGCTGGCATCATCTACCCTTGAAATGCATACTGAAATGCTTAGTAACTTCAAAGGGGGAGAGAGAGGACAGTCCTGATTCGCTTTGAAATCCCATTTCTAGATGCTTAAATAACTGAATGTTACTGCAAACTATTCACTGGGGTATATAAATGACCATATCTGTGAACATGTTTCAGGCACAGACAGGAAGGTCATGTTTAAGTCTTTTTAATAAAATTTTAAATATTAACATGAATATTTATTTCCAGAATAATGTTATTACCTTTTTTTTTTTTTTTGTAATTCGCTAGGGTTCATCATTATTGGTTGAGCTCTCATAGTCATTGGTGTTCTACAAAAGAAACAGTGAGAAACAGGCTTGCATTGAATGTTGTGCAATCCAAGGTGCAGAACTTGCAGAGATTTGTTTATGTGCTAAAATTTGCATACTGAGAGCGGCCTGTGTGAGACCACCTAAACTATAAAAGTTAGATGCTTGCAGATTTCTGCAGGATTAGTGCATTCAGCATTTAAAAGCAGTATTCCTTTTCTACTGGAAGTTGTGCAGTTAGAAATAGCGCATTATCTCAGTAAAGGCGCTTTTAGCCTGTCCTTGTTGCTGGTTATGCTGATAAGTGTTCTGGTTGTCTGAAGGGAGGAGGTAATGTCAGGCAGCTAAATAGATGCTAAAAGTACAGTCCGTGTGAGTAGGGAAAAAAATGTGTTACTGCCAGTGGTGGGCAGACAGTAGTTGTTTACGTAGAGCTTATGTTTGGCTAAGCATCTAAAAGGTTAAACATTTCTTCAGATTGTCTGTCCCCTGAAGCAGAGTTATACCTGTTGACAGGACACCAAATTAATTAATTAGTTGGATTGAGAATAAATCAGAGCTGCCAGAAAGTCACAGGAAAGATGAAGAAAACCCTGTGAAAAACACATAACATGAAAATTGCCCAGAGTCTGTATCCCTCTCTTCACCGGTTCAGGCAGAGGTACAGCTATTGTGTTCTTGTACTGTGCTTGGCTGCCTTTTGAATGATATATTTAAGAAAAATAACTGGGTTTCCTGCCAAATTTTTCAACCAACCCTTTGCACTGCTACCTAAGAGTACAAGACAGAAGTCTGTCACTTGTTTCTAAAGCAATCAGCAGACCTCCAGCATCGGAGAACTTTGGGGGAGGAGGTAAGCTCTTGGTTAATTTAGACAAATTTACTTGGTATCAAGATACTAAAACAATGAATAGCAGCAATTAGTCAACTTACTTCTTTTTTTTTTTTTTTTTTTTTTTTTTTTCCAAAGGGGAGTTTTTAGC
The DNA here is from genome assembly GCF_000699245.1 of Pterocles gutturalis. Taxonomy (NCBI): domain Eukaryota; kingdom Metazoa; phylum Chordata; class Aves; order Pterocliformes; family Pteroclidae; genus Pterocles; species Pterocles gutturalis. The sequence continues at coordinate 59,806 of NW_010121973.1, forward strand.
CTCCATGTGCC
>NW_010121973.1:59847-70983 GCF_000699245.1 Pterocles gutturalis
TTGTCAAGCAGGAGATCTTAGGCTCCATGTGCCTTCTGAAATGTTCCTGTGTATGCTCTGTAAAACATGCTCCCACAGCATGATAACAAATGAGTGTATGAAATCTGGTCCTCTGAAAAAAATAGCCTCTCTTTCCTTTTTTTTTTAAACCCAGTATGAATATTCAGAAGGTCTTTAAATATAAATTGCTTGTTTCTAGAGTGGAGTTGTTGTTCGGGCTGGGCTTTGCCTGTACTGTAATGAAAAAGGCGAGTCAGCAGATGGCAATGTTGTATAGACGTTCAGACAGGAGACAGCCACATCAACAAGGGAGGGAAACCTCTGATACTCCCTAACTAGCCCTGAGGGAAAACGGAGTGGCCCCTCCAGGCCATGGGGAGTTGGCCCTCCAAGCATACTTTGGCTGAATGCTTGGGCTTACTGAGGTTTTATTCCTATTTCTAACAGCAGTTCAACATTTAAAGCCCCTCGTTTGAAAGGGCAAGCCCATTATCATTTAAGAAGAGCAATCTAATTAGTGCATTTCCATACTCTTTTAAAAACATGATTTCGTAACACTACATAAGTACAACGTGTTCTTTCCCACACAGATTGAATTTTTCAAAAGATAAGTGAGTCTGATGCATTAGCTCTTGCTGGAATGTTGTGTGACAATTTAACTGATCTGTTCCTGCCTTTTCAGGCTCAAACTATCAAAATCAACTCACCCAACACATTTCTCCAAGGCCAAATAAAAGTAAGTTATTTCCGTAGAACCCACTGTGGTTCAGGCATAATGCAAACTAGTTTATACATGAGTTACCTTCGCTACAACTAACCTCAAATCACCAGAAAGCTTCTTTTTGGCTTCAGCAAGTTCCAGATTAGACCTGCTGTGCTTTGCCAGCTAGAAAGTCAAAAGATGCCGGATATATTTCTACCTCCTTTCTTTTTTTGTGGTTTTGTTTGTTTGTTTGTTTGGGGTTTTTTTTAACTACTGTGGAGAGCTATTAGGGTGCTTTGATCTAAATATGTAAATCAAAGCTGCAGAAGCTCCCTGCCTCCAACTGTACTGAAGGCACTGGAATGAGGTAAAAGAGCCTGTGGTAGATAACGCCAACATATAAAGCCCATGGAATAGCTCAGCAAGAACTGGGAAAGACTTCTGTAAAATATAGGAACTAACAGATGTCTTGAGAGAAGACAAGTGAGTAATAGTTTGAATAGAACAATCTTTGGTTCAGATGATATTCTGCTGCACGCTCTGAAGTCTGAAGCTCTGTGTTAGTAGCTAAAAAGAGCAGGCATCATTGCAAATGGTAGTGAAAGGTGAAGTACAAAGCTTTTTGCATCCAAATAGAGTTTCGTCTAGCAGCTTGGTCTAAAAGCCAGAAATGGACATGTGTGCTGAAAGACAAAGTCAAATAATTTGTATCAGAGTAATTGGTTTAGCAAAAGCGATGCTAGGAACACCCTTCCTCGTTTACACAGTGAAGACCTGGTTTTACTGTCTGTTAGGTTTCCCTTAGGGTACAAGAACTGGCAAGAAGTGAGGCTCTATGTCAGACTCAAAGACATGTGTAACTTGAGATGTAGTGCTAAATTAAAACTCCTGTCACACAGGAACTACTTACTATAATTTATGTCAAGGTTAATGGAGTAAAAAGTATTAGACTATTTTAAATGCTGATCAGACATGTTGCCAATTAGTACCACTGCAGATTTTTTCCTTAGGTACTGAAGGGTATTTCAGTGTTTCTCAAAATTTATGTCTTTTTTACAGGAAGTTGAAGGAAATATCACAGACATTTTAGACAAACTGAGAATCACTCAGGGAAATCAAAGGTGAGTCTGAAATGTTCAAATACCTGTGTCAGTGTGATTAAACAAAAAGTGTTAGAGTGATGGAAATGCTGTTTGTAACCAGTTGCTAGGCCAGAGTAAGATTAGTTATGAATAGCAGCTGTGTTCAAGTGCTGGCTGCAGGGCACACACAGTAGCAGCTGGGGGTCATAATCAGATATTAGAGATTTGACTTCAGTATGTCCCAGAGTATGAAATGAGAAAAATTAACAATGGAAATTATGTGTAGTGTTTGATTAACAGCTCTGATTGCTTCAGTTGTTTATTTGGGTACAGAACAGGCACATCATGCTACTTGTTAAAGCCTTTTAAGTTTTCTGCCAGTGTCCTGCTGATGTTTTTTTTGTACCTGATGTGGAGGAGTTCAATCCCTGGTCTGTTTGGACATTGCTCACTGGTGCCAGTTTTGGTAAGTTCTTTGTGAAGTGGAATTTTTTATGTTGGGGACCGGCTTGAGACTCCTAGACTTGTTTCACATAAGCAACTTTTTTTTTTTTTTTTTCATTCTCTCCTGCAAAGGGGTTGTTATTGCAAGCATTTGAGGGTAGCATGTTTTAAGGAGTTAAAGCATGCAGCTTGGGTTATATTGATGCTGCTAGTCAGAAGTAAATGTTGAATCTCTGTTGCTGTGGTGCTTTCAGTATTTAAGTTTAGCCCAAGCCTGTTTATTCTTGCTATGCTTTTAATGTTCCAAAGCCTTGGATGAGGAGCCATCCAAGATAAAACAGCATGGAAGAGAGCACACGAAATGCACATACTCAGATAGGAGTAGGTTTCAACATATGTGGCATAGCTTCAGATTGGTTGCAAGTTTGTAGCGCAGCTCCCAGGGTTGCTTTTCACATCTGAAATACAGCTTTACAAAAACTGCAAATGTCAGCCATAACTAAGGTTCTGTATGAGTTGGAAAAAATATATCTATAAAATAGCTGAAAAGTCTAGTTTACTGTCAGAACAGAAGGTAGCTCTTCACTCATGTGCCCTGCTGTTGTCTGCAGGCATTTCTGCACCTGCAGTTTATCGGTATAAGAAATCCCTGCATCCAGGCAAATCAGGTAGCGGCAGGCTGCAATTACTTTAATTCCTTAGTTTGCTACATGCCTAATTTGTTAGTTTAAATCTGCACATGTAATGCAAATTATCTATCAGATGGAGGTGGGCATCCCACAGTAGCAAAAGGCCTGAGCAACACACAGAAAGGCTCAGTGACCTTAGTGCATTTTGGGTCAGCCTTTTAGGTTTTCGGACATTAAGCAAACATTATGGAGTTGTCTCCTGTTGTTATAACACAACATTATCTAAGACAACTCTTTCTCAAATTTAGATGGCAGGTAGTGTTTCGTGCCATAGAGTTCAGAACAGTCACTGCAGGTTCCTGTTGTGTTTGTGAGCTGTACACTTTCATGCACATGTATGAGATTGTTGGTAAAAATCCAAAATTATACTTATAGACTCCAAAGAACAACATCCATCAATGTAGAAAAGAATGATTCTGGTTTTGTCTTATTGCCAACACTTGGTGTTAAAGGCGATATGTTTTATTTGCTGACACAGGCAGAAAGTTTTACTTTTAAATTGTATTAGGAAAGTAAGAAAAAAAATCTTTTTTTTTAAAGACTTCAGTCTTAGCAAAAAAGAAACCTGAACTCAGATCTTGTGGGATATAAAGATTTTCAATTATCTTTTAGCTTAAAATAAGAAATGATGAACTCTAGGAGTCTATGGAATCTTAAAATAAAGGTTAAGCTTCAGTTAATTTACTGTTTCTGGGTCTTTGATTAAGTTGAGAATTGCCCACGTCAGATTTCACAAGGTGGTGTGTACAGTTATAGTAGACTTTCGTTGTTGGAGGGTGGCAATGGGAACAGCTCTCGATTCAGGAGCTGCTACCTAATGATCTAAGACCACTAATATATGGTAATTTCATTAACATGGAAAGTAACCTGCTTTAAGGTATGAAGTTACTGTATATTATGTAGTTAAAATTTCCTGGATGGATGCATTCATTAAGCTTAATGAGGGAAAAGGGAGGAATTGGAAGAGAACAACAGTAAAGCAAAGCATGAAATCTAAATAAACAGTCTCTCCACAAACAACGTGGAAAACACTTACTAGACAATGGCATATATCTGGCCTCCTGTTTAAATTTGCAAGACTTGTTTTGCAAGAGCTGAGTGCTAAGAAGACCTAAACATTTACGGGTGATTATAAAATTATATGTGGAATTACCTGAAAGTGCATTGGTTACTGATGGTTATGTTCCCTTCAGAAACGGAATGTAAGTCAGGGTGGCTGAGGTGGTAAGGGTGACATAAAGGACTTGTGTCAATAGGACAGTCCTTTGATCCTTCCTTTCAAAAGTATATCGTGGTCTAAGAACATGCACAACAGGAAAGGTGCAAACAGGTGATAAAACATGACCACACGTGCATCTGCTTAGAAATTACGGAACTGTGCATGAACCTTCTTTCTGGTATTTCTTTGATTTTGAAATGAGAGTTGCATGACTCGCAGGTCAGGTATGGAATTTAATAGATAAAAGTCAGTGTCATTTGACAGACCAAACTTGGAAGAAAACGAAGCACAGATCTGTCTGAGAGGGTAATAGGATAGATTTTATGAAAAGTTAAAATTTGGGAACATTATTAACATGGAATAATTGGTCAGCTAAAAGGCTATTAGAAATACAACATTAGGGTAAGTAGTGGTAGTAGATATAGCTGAATACAAGGTTAATTAGTCTCATTTGTATGATGTTAATTATAAAAAGTAATCAGCCCTGGGATACTTACAGAAGCGCTCTCATTAAATGCTTTAAAAAATGTAACAGCCTCATATTTTGCTTCCAGCAGAGCTTATGTATAAACCTTTTAAAGATGCACACTGTCTTGGGATATTTGCATAATAAGATGTTTTATAAAACGAATGTCCAAAATTCTGCTCTTCCCCCTCAATGTTATGAACAACATTTCTAGAGCTGATGTTATCCTCTTTCTCCAGGACAGATCAGGGAGACTGAAACATTAACAGTAGCATGATATTTCTGAATCAAAGCCTATCTTGAGGCATAATTAAAGGAGGGCGTCTAATTATCTGAAGTCAAAACTGTATCATCCTTTACCCTTAATGCACATAAGCTAACTTAGATGACATTTAATTAGAGGCAAAGCATGGATTAATACTTATTTAATATCTACAGTAGAAGCTTCCCTCACGTGCTAAGAGATTGTCCAGTGAATTGGGGCAAATATTTAGCCTGTGTATGCAGCTAAATAAATAATTTGCAGCAAACAGTTTACTTAGCAAAATTTCTACTGTTTCTGCAGCAAGAATGTGATTTCTTCAGGCTTAGCAGCTATCTGACGAAAACCTTTTTATTTTTAATGCTCATTTGAGAAATTAAAAATATTCAAAATACAAAAGTTTGAACACTATTCTTTAGCTGTAAATGGATGGATGAAGTCATATGGTTTTATTTGTTTTCTTTGCTAGATGGTTGTATGTGCAGCTCTAGTGGAAGTACTGGAATTCCTTTTGGACTTAGCTTTCCGTTCTCATTTGTATTGGTCAACTGTCTCTCTCAGGACTTTGTAGAAGGTGGCTAGAAAACAACTGCAAGATATGATGAGACACATTCTTTTTAATGTGAGTAAATATTTGCGGGGAAAAAAAAAAAAACCCTGTATTTATTGTCGGGTCTTAACAGCTCTGTTTGATCCATGCCTGAGTCATTGCAGCAAAGGAAGGCAGCAGGAAAGCAAGCTATGCTGTGGGAACAAAGATGTCGACACTCAGCATTATAAAACCTTTAGAACAGTGCCGTGGGTATAAACCATCTTTACTTTCAGTGCATAATATGAGATCCAGAAAAGATTTCTCAGTCTCTGGTCTTTAAAAAGATGTACAGGAGAACAGCATATCTTTACGTTCTAGAGCTGCTGAATCCAGTTGAGTAGAACAGGCAGGTGAATGGTAGCTTTCTGCCTAGATCCATTCCAACAAATCTCAGTCAACTTGCAAGTTGGTAGGGAGGATCAATCATCCTCTGGAGATGAATCTTTCTTTCTCAATAAGCAACCTCAATTTCCTGAAGTTAGATGTGTTTGTTTTAGTTCCTTTTTTATGTCTCATAATGGGAAGACTCCCCAGTTCTGTCTGTGTTGGTGGTGGGGTGTTGGCTATCACTGACTTAGGTCTCAGTTTCTGTTCAGTGATTGTCTTGGTTGTATCCTAAACGTTTTTTAGGAAGGCTTGAGAGCTAATAGAGGGAGTTTTGTTACCTGAAAATGAAGAATTAGTTCCTGAGAATCTAGAAAAAAATAAGGGTAATGAAGTAAAGGAAGATAAATATTCACCAATTCAAATGTACTCTTAACATCTTGAAGTTGTGCAAGGGGAATCCAGGTTCGAAAAACTACAGTTAGACCTTAGAATGGAATATTATAAAGCAACTTGAAAATCATAAGCATTATTTCATTTTTGCACTCAAAAGTGGAAGTTATTAAAGTAAATCAAAGCTGCATCTTTGAAATAAGATATGTATATTAGTCTAGAACTAGGCCTTGAACTATGCTGGTACATACTGGCATGTGAACATCGCTTATATGAGTCTTTTCATGATCCCCAAATTTTGGCTTTAATTTTATGAAATCTCACTGTGGCTGCAGAATTTTTTTGAAAGCATGAGTTGGGTTCAGATCAAGTGGAAGCATCTGCCTGATTTTCAGAAAGCCTGAAACAAACAGTTCAAAGAAAAGAACTAGTCTTTTCAACTAGAAGGGTTGTTGTTGTAAATACCCGTAATTGAACTTTTGCTGTGAGGATTGTTTCTGTTTATCTTTATGAAAAATGTGAAGAAAAAGTAGGAAGAAGACAGATTATACCTACTGCACAGCTGTATCCATGATAAAGGAATTTCTTATTTTGGCCCATGGAGGATCACCTTGGGGTCACTAGAGTCTTTTTTTTTCAACTTAATAAGTAATCAAATAGAAAATGGATGTGGGAACAGTAAATCTTCGCAGCAAGCAAGACCAGTCCAGAGATGTTGATGTGTCTTCATTGGAGGGACACCCAACTCAAGCGACTCAGAGACTGTACATCCCAGTTTATCCAAGGTACGTAGTCTACTGCTGGCAACTTGGGATAAGTCTTTTTTTCAAACAAAACAAAAAAACCCAACCCAAACCAAAACAATCAAGAAGCAACCCAAGCCCACCATTTTCAAAAAGAAAAAAAACCCAGCAACCCAGGGTCTTGGGATTCTTTGAAGTTGTTTCTTATTTGGGAAAACTAAAAGGCTGTTTCAGGGGTTTTTTGCTATTTTTTTCAGTTGGGTGGTTTCATCAAATTTCAAGAACAGGTTGTCACCATAGTAGGGGACGTTGTGAGACATCACATTGAAGAGGTTACTTCATGGAGCTGACTTGTTAGGTTTTTGCCTTGTTTTAGGTGCAGAGACGTGAAAACCTGTAGCTGTAAAACACTCTTAGCGTTCTTCCTCTACCTTCCTTCTGGCTCAAGCCACTAAGTCAAGAGACACACAAACTCCAAATTCTGTAGTGGTGCCTGTGATCTCACAGCGTTTCAGTACCTCACTTGCATTGGACTCTTGTAGGATTCGCCAGTGAGGCATTACTGACCCTGGTCATAGACATAGGCATCTCAGAGCATGATTCCACCTTGTCCTAAAAGATGTATTTTAAACTATTTTTAAAAAAATTCATTTTAGACCTGTAACCCCTTTTTCCTGTTTTCTGAGGAAGAATACAAGAACTGGAATGATTAGAGGAATCAGCAGTGTCTCCCAGCTTCTAGTGAACCATTTTTTGTGTGAATTTGTCATCTTCTGCCATCCATGCTACTAGAGAGCAGTTAAAGAAGCCATGATGAAAAAAGAAGAGAAAAAGACAGTAGTATTATCTCCATGATTTGCTGTCCAAGGTTTCATTTGTCTGTAGAAACCTGCTATAGAACGACATTGACACCAAGAAGTGAGAAGGATAGGATTTTCTATGGGTAACAAGAGTAGTCAGAATTATAATTGTAATAACCAGAAAAAGAGTTGAAAGTAACCCAGAATCTCTCAGTAATGCCTCATCTGTGGAGTGGGAAGGGAACGTCATATAGCAACATACAGTGTTGCTCACTGCTGGGTACAGCATTTTGTGGAAAATGCTTTCTGAATTTGGGCCCATGGTGCCAGTTCCCATGTCCTGTTTTAGAGATGGAAAATGGAGAGCTGCTGCAATTTGTAATGTACTCTGTGTGGGTAACTGAAAATATCACAGCCACATATGTAATGGAATTTTTTTTTTTTTTTTTTTTGGTGGGGAGGGGAGTGGACCTTTCTGATCATTTCAGTGAAATCAGGGCAGGGGAAATTGATTTGAACTTTCTTCCAGGGACAATGTATGCCTTCATCTCACAATATAAACCTGCCATTACCCAAATCTGATCTATATTCATGTTCAAGTACTAATTAGTATTCTGTGAACAGGAATGTGCATTTTGAACTCACTAATTATTACAGCAGATTTTTAATAATTCTCTTCTTGTAACCCTCAATTTATCTTTATTGCATTTATGAAATAAATGTAGGAGCTCCCAGAAGGCGAATGTAATATTATTTTGTGCTCACCTCTCATCAGGGACTCTGGCAGAAGTTTACAAACATCAATTAAGATTCACCATGCTACCATCTGGGAAATAACTTTTCTTACACCCATGTTACAGATGGATAAACAAGAAGGAGCTAAATAACTGGATAATGTAGCAAATTTGGAATAGAGTTCCTACACTGCCTCCCAGTCCCTCACTTGGGTCTAACCAGTAAGCATGCTGCCACAGAGTTTATTTACATTTTGAGACTGGTTTTAATGAACTAAGTTGCTATTTCTTTGTCTTCTGAATTGTCCAAAACTTACCAACATTTTCTTTGAATAGACCTTTCCCATACTCAGGCTGGTATTTATAGTTAAAGATAATGTTTATCCTCACCTTCGGCTGCTTCTAACATTTGCGTGTGCTGCATACACAGGACGATAGCAAGCAAAGCACAAATAATTTTTTTGTGGTTCCTTTTCAGACATGTTCCCGCTGACAACAGTGGCTTTTGGATCAGTTCCTCATGCTCATATTATAAATTGATCTCTTCAGTTCCTCAGTTAATTTTAATTTTCCTTGCACAGAATCCTTTCCATTTTCTAATGTGTTTGTGGTGGTGGTTGATAAGGCATGCCCAAGAGGATGAGGAAATGTTTTTTTCTGTTGTGGATTCTTATACACTTATTCACTCAGATTGGAGTGATTACTTCTTTTTTTTTTTTATTTTCTTTTTTTCATCGTAGAGTTTTTCTTCCTGTACTGTTGGTAGCTGTATTGTTGGTAGCCCCTTTCAACTTAACAATGTTATATCTAATTGTGGTGGAAATGGAAAGCTGCTAGTTGTTACAATTGCTCTCCTTCCATTTCAGCTCTAGGTGATCAAAGTTTTTTTGGGGGCGGGGGTGTTTAAAGGTCATGTCAGTTCTCCTTGATGTGTGATAATAATTATAAAGGCAAAAGGACCACTACTATAGTAGTCACTCTATGACACTGGAGATTTACTGCCATGTGAAAAATGGTCATTATTGTTACATTATTGGAAGTTCCCGGAATTATTTCTCCTAGAGAGAGCGTGGTGCCCCAGAAAACCTGGCACATGACTGTACTGATAACTTTCACATTTTAGGGACATTCTCTCGGGAGAAAGCCATCCTTACCAACCTAAGATTTAGAAACGCCAAGTGGTTCTTTCTGATTTCAGCACTGAGATGAACAATCACTAGAACAGATGGGCAGGTACACTATGATAATTGTCTTTGTCATAAGCAGCAATATTATTTAAAAATATGTCAGATTATGCCTCAAATATTGGCTTAGGGAGCAGTCAGTAGAGGTCTGTTGTGACCCTGAAGGGACAGGTTACTGTTATGTCTGTTCCCAAATGAAATCCAGCCACATGATGCATACATTAATCCCAGCAGGATGACTGTGTAAAGTATGATTAGCAAGGTTAGCTGTGTACAGAGGAGGATGAGTTAATAACATAAAGAAGATCCACAGAAGGATTTGAAGCTGCCCAGACTGGCCTTTTGCTTCACAAGGGGCCAGCAGTCTGTCAAGCAGCACAGCAGGCACTGGCTGCCTGCATGCCATTTGGGCAAGTGATAATCGCATCTAATCATGCCCAGGAGACACCAGTGTTTCCAAAGCAGATGGGAGCAGCCAGGGGGTGGGAGATCAAAAGACATCATTGAGGGAAGAAGTGACAGGAAAAGGAAGATTTGAAAGAGAAGATCTGAGGGGTTGGTGAAAAGCCAAAAGCAGAGAACTTCGAATCAAATCCTCTTCTGTTTAAAAAAGTTTATTTCCTTTGATTGTGCTACGCAGCTAGGTTCTGGGACTTGAGCTGTGGATGTGTCACAGTTGGTTCCATGTGAAACTTTAGAGCTGAGTGAAGTAGAAGGATTTCTTTTTGTCTTTTAATATTTTTCTCTGTAAATTTTGTAACTGTCTCATCTCTTTAGCTTCTGTCAAGGAATGGTTTATTTTACATTTGTTTTAATATGGCTTGAGTTCAGGTTGATTTCAGGGTACTGGCAAATGAGGAAATCAATTACTTCTTCTGGTAGGGAACCTTAAACTTGGCTGCAGGATATTTATTTATTTTTTCGGTGTCCAGCAGATCTATTGCTCTTGGTTTCCAAAAGAAATCTTAGCACTTGCCCAGCTGCATGGACCAGTTTGCAAGCTGATGATAGAGATTTATGTGGAAGAAGCCTCTTCTGGCTAAGAGCATTAAGTAAGTACAGAACAGCCTGACCCACAGAGAAGTTGGTGGTATCCAACATTCAATTTACAAACAATTTTACAAAATTGAGTACAAAATCAAGTACAAAATTGAGTACAAAATCAAGTACAAAATGCAGGTGATACTGCCTACTAAAGAAAAGACACTTCTCTGATGCATTCTGCAAGCAAGAAATATGTTCCAAACCTGGAAGCAGTTTAGCACAAGAGAGCCTGAAGCCACATGTGGGTGTTTAAGGAACTAAGATAGAAGTCCCGTCCATGTTCTAAAACATGTGTTCAACCACAGCAGATACAGTCCCTGGAAAACTCTGTGTCATTTAGGATATGAACAGTCAGTAAATCCTGTGTGTTCTAGACAGTTTTCTTTACCTTACTGGTGAGTCAAGGAACTAACATAAAGCCACTTTGGAGTCGCCGAGATCAGCTGCTTCGGAGCCG
>NW_010121974.1:0-6395 GCF_000699245.1 Pterocles gutturalis
TGGACTTGGTGATCCTTGAGGTCTTTTCCTACCTTAATAATTTTATGATTCTATTCTATGATTCTAAATACATCCAATTTAAATGGAGCCAGCTAAAATTTTATAGGGAAAAAAAATTTAAAATAATGCTAAAAACTGCGGGGGGGGGGAAACCAAACCCTGACAGCTGAACACATCTTTCTGCAAGCCAGAGACAGTGAAGCATTTTCAGCTTCCATACTTCTCATGCTCTGTGGACTGCCTATATTATTTTACAGAAAGCAGTTTCTGTGACACTGGTTATTTCAGAGACTGTCATAAGCTGATTAAAATAGAAGGCAATATAAACTCAAATAGCTAGGTACACTTGAAACTTATGAGTGGAGTAGCAAAGTTACTAACAGGTGGGAAAAAAAAAAATAAGGAAGCTTCAAGCCATTAATTCCTAAAGTTATAAGTAAGATACAAATACAAATTTCTTTATGCTCCCTGATGACCAGTTTAGAAATTCAGCCTATTGATTTGCTGAAAACCACAAACAGAATAAATGTTAAAAGCACATGGATATACGCACATTCATAGTTCTCAGGAAAGTCTAAAAGCAGCGTGTATGCACATCTAAGAGGCACATAGCTATGATCTTTCACCTAATGCCTCAGAGATTTCTGTTACTGTAAGGACAGCACGTCACAAACTGCATGTGGGAATCTTAACTCCACCTCTCAGCTACACACTTGTTTGACAACCCAACCTCACCTTGTCACCACCATTTTTAGTATAGTATTTATAAACGGGCTAAAAGAAGGTTGCAAGCCATCAGAATTAAAGTATACTATAGTGTTGTTATGACAGTAGAAAAAATAAAAAGTGTTATATTATTCTGTGTCTCAAGTTTTTTGCTACTGCTGCTGCTTTGCTCCCTTGGTAATGAGCTACAGCAAGTACGTCAATCCTTATTAAGCCGAGAAGACAAATGAAGTGTATGTATGAATTTCAGAGGGGTCCAGTAAGCGACTCTGTAAAACATGTTAGAAAAGAGGGAAAAGAAAGCAAAGAGGCACACAAGAATGTTTACTGTCAGAGATATGCCAAACAGCAACTGCACTGCATTTCATGACAACAAAAAGAAAAAGCTATTTACCATGGTCAACTTTTTTTTTCCTGAAGCAGCATCATCAGCAGGCAAAGCTCTCAATAAAACAGAGAAGCTCTGGAATAACCAGGCTACAAAATAAATTGACCCTTCAGTTCTCCCTTCTTGGACCAGCTTCAAATGTTTATTTCAAGTATTTAGCATAAGTCATAGAAAAACTACAAAGTTTTGCTCTGAATCAGGCAAAGAAACTATGTGCACAAGTCCTAGTCATCAGACTACACAGTCTTTCTTCTTCATAAACAGAAACATTCACTATTTTTCTCCAACTAAGCAGGCCTTTAAAATAACACACTCCAAAGATTTTCCTTCTGCCACAAAAACACATTGTCTTTTAAACAGAAAATTTATTGTGATAACACATCCTTCTCTGTTATTTCTAGTCAAGAGTAGCACTAACTTGGAGTAAAGTTGGTAAGTGCAATACTTTCGTTTAAACCCTGTACTTCTCAATTTTCACTCCCCTTTTAAAAGACACAGCTTACTAGACCTTCCTTACTCCAATTCCTTTAGTTTGAACAAAGCAAAATAAGCTAATTTAAAGTTATTTTACCATCCAAAACTTGCATGTTAATAAAACAGAAAATAATGTTCAAACCCCAACAGAAACTTCATGAAGTTTTTGAGAATGAAAGCATTTCTGCTGCAAAAGCATGACAACTACTTCAACTAAAGATTATTTATTTCCTTTCTTTACTCTCCATGTAAATGCACAGCCACAACAACAGAATAAGCCTAAATCTATACAAGTAACCTTTCAAGACTTTGAAGGGAAAGTGTGCATGTTGCCCCCTTGCTACTTTTCAATGGAGAAGAGAGTTTATGGACATATAATTTACAGTGTTAAATTTCATTACAATAATTCTCTCAAGTTCTTTGGTTCTCTAAAATTTATTGTCGAAGACTTATAACTCCAATAAAAGGAAAGGAAGCTGAACCTTTAAAAGTCTTCTTTCTCACATGCTGAATAGATATTAAGTTCTGAACAGTTCAGCTGAAGCATCTTCCTTCTCAACTGTGCTACTACAGAGCAAGTCAAGTCTCTGGTTTTAGTCTCACTATCCCCACCATCAAATACAGAGCTGTTCTGATGAGCATTCTCACACTGGATAATAAGGAAGAACAAAACAAAATATATCCCTTCACTTTTTTAATGTAAACTTTTAAAAAATAAGTATGAAAACTAAGGCCTGCTGCAGAAACACTGAGAATGGAGTGAGGTCCTCTGTCAAATCTGAACACTTCCAGAAGTCTTAAGACATGCCCGGGTATGAGAAGTGTATGGAGTCAAACTGTAACAGTCAGTTTTTCAACCATTTAAAGCCAACACATTCTCCAGTACAGCCACAGCATTAAAACCTAGCTTTACAGTGACTTAGCAAAAAACAAACAAACAAACAAAAAAATAAAACTCACCTTCATTTCTACTTAGGGCTTATGAGTTCCTTATGATGAATAAACTAAAGCACACTTTGCTTTGTGTGAGATCTAGAATGCCGGCAGGCTTGGAGGGAACACTGGTATTCTAAAAATCCCAACCACTGCTCTCTATCACCCAGTCCCCCTTCTATACATAGATACGGTTCATAAGCAACAGGGTTTACATCACTTCTGTGAATCAAATATTAATGTCATAACAACCAAAACACCTTTTAGGAAATGTTTTAGAAGACAAAGTTAGCGAGAGCTTCAAATAACTTAATCATCACTTTTATCCAAAAAACTGTTTCCCTCTTACACTGTACCAAAATGTAAACTTAAAAAAGCAAACTATTTCATAACACAGAATAACTTCATATTTGAAGGTAAACTACTAACAGGTTCCTTCTGTTTGAAACCCTACACACTTGGAGTATCTTCTAGCGGAAAGCTAGATAAACACCAATCTCTTGCCCTTTGCAAGGTTCAAAGTTCAAAAGCTGAAGTGTTAGTGCAGTAACATGACCACCCCATTCAGCATACATTATCTAACAAAATCACCAGGAATTCTTTTGCACTTTGGAGTCTTCACAATGATCTGAAGAAAAAGCAGCTGAAAAAGGTTTACACTTCCCAAGTGCAAACACGATGAAATGAAAAAAAATCATTATCCCAACAGCAAACAGAGATGTAAAGATAGAGTTAATTTAATGAAGCTAAAAAGCAAACTCTTCAAAACACCCAGAAGGTAAAGAGTGCAAGTAAAGACATCACTCAAAACAGTAAGTGGGGAGATGCAACTCCTTGATTTCAGTGAGGGCCTCTTGTCACAGCAGTGGAAGTTAATAGCTTGAAAAGAAGAGACACATCACTTTCTCTCTGAGTTAAGAAGCAAGTACTTGTATTGTTTATGACCATATAACAGACAAAAATCAAATGGCCACTCACACCTGAACTCTTTCCATTTACCAAATGCTTTCAAGCAAAGCGCAGATGAATCCAACTAAAGGAATAAGGAGGATCGTTCTTCTCTGTTGGTTTGGTTCCTTTCACAGTGGCTCACTTCATTCAATCAATCCCCACCCACCCTGAGACCTTATGTAGAAAAGCCACAAGCCACAGACACAAGAGATCACAGAAACAGACTCTTACTCATGTTCCACAGTTTGCACATTCTCAAAACAAAATTGAAATAGAAGTTAAAATAACAAAACAGCAAGGCCATCCAAAGAAAGCAAAATATCAAAGCTAGATCAACTTTCACGTACCGACATGACAATACACAGGATGGAACTACTTCAGTGAGCCTAAGAATTTAAAGACTTACATGCAAGTACTTCATTTGTGGTCACAATAACAAGTTACAAGGGGGAAAAAAAAAACTGTAGTAATCCCTAGGTACAGTTTCAGATGCTTCTTTTTCTACAAGGCTTTAACACAAGCCATCTTCCCAAACACCTTTTCATTGCCCTTAGAGAAAACTACTTCTTTTTCATTAGCTCCTTACTACTAATACTTCAGTACTGCAGAAGTTCTGAAAAATTTTTGAAAAGGTGGCAACTAAAGTAATGTGTCACCACTACTAGACACTCAGTTTACAGCCTACCCAACAATGCTTTAATGATTTAAATCTTTATGAATAATCAAAGTGGGGCAAGGGGGAGAGAACTTAAGTAAAATTAACACTGACTTTTGAATTAACTTGTTCTGTCCATTTTGATTTTCTTTGAGGCAGCAGCAATTCAGCTGAATGCAAACCTACAAAAAATAAACATATTAATGCCAACATTTAATATATCGAACTACAGAAACATTTAACCACTATGGGAGGAAGGAGATAGCAACACATCTAAAATTAACACGTACAATTGGTTAGTTCACTGCTAGATTTTGGTTTTAATCCTTCCAAAAAGGTGAAGGCTTTTGTAATGTTATACTTGCAGACCAGTCAGACTCATTCATTCCCATTACAGAATAGGAAGTTACTCTGAACCAAACCTTAAAATATTGACACATTGAAAAGCTGGTTTGCATAGGCAGTAAACTAATTTTTGGTAGAAAATATCTGGCTTCCATAAGTGACAAAGAACTGTAGAAGGAAATAAAAAAGAAAACCCCACAACAGTACATTATTAGTACCTTCATGCTGCAAAAATGTCTAATACAAACAGAAAGGTTGTGATGTGCAAGCCATCGAGCAGACTTTTTCATAAAGTATAACAACTCATTGTTGAGATTTCAATATTAACATGAAGGATAAATTACCTACAGATTCAGTCTGATGTACCTATTTTTTAAATCTCCCAGAAAAAAAAAAAAAAAACACACTCCTACCTACACTTTGTCCTTCTACATGTACTCTTCAAATTCTCAAATAATTATTCCATTAATTATTAAAAACAGCAAACGAAAATTAGATTCTGCAAGCTCATTTCAACATTCTCAAAAAAAACCAACAACCTCTAGGCAGTGAACATTACTGGTTTAACCATTCCATTGATAAAATGTTTGTTCAAATGTAGTGTTCCTAAAACAATTTACAACACCTACCTAATTCAAGAGGACCGGTGTTAGTGCTGCGTGATTTATATTTTTCCAGTTTGTTTTCCTTGAGATAATATCGCCAGTTCTTGTTGATACTACATTCGTAGCTGTTTGACATAGATGTGACCTCACAGAAATCAGCTACCCATCCTTCTTGCCGATAAATTCCGGAAGGTTATTTCCAAAATTTGCCAACTCTGTCTTAAAAAGTCTTTCTTTTCTCTAACAGCTTCTTCTCTTGCCTATTCCATGTACAAATCACTGTAAGAAGCATCAGCTCCAGGTGAAATAAACATACCTTTTACACCACAAACTGCAAAGCCAAAAATCCAAATTTCACATCTGAACTCTGGACCACTTCCCAGCTTCCGGTAACAGAGGCATTTGTAAACAACAGCTATCTGGATAGCTCCATACTGCTTATTGGCAACATTTTCTGACAGAAATATTAAATAAAATACAAAAGCAAAAATGATAAACAAACATCTACTAGACTCTTCATTTAGACAATAGGTCTCACCGCCAAATGACAGAAGGCTATGTCAGGAAATCTAAAAAATAAGATAAGTGGAAAAATATCTGCCATTAAACTCTTAGCAATGTCTACACAGTGACTCAGGCTGCATTTAACCTGGAGCCAGTTAACAAAACTGGTTAGGCCTATGACTCAGACAGAACATTGCTTAGAAGAAAAAAGCATCTAAAAGCAAGAAAGTGCTTTGTTTTGGCAGCTGAAGTATTCAGAACTCGATAAATTTAGCTGTGTATCCATGCCGTGTGGACAAAAGCATCCAGGGGTGAGGTGTTCAGCACTGCCAGCAAGAAAAAGCCCACGACTTCAAACTTCCAGTTCACTTCTCAGATGCCTACTGATTGTTTCAGAAACCTTTTCAGAAGGAAGCACTTGGACAAATAATCCCGGAACAGTGTCTGATATTCTCCCCTTTCACAAGAAGACACTGCTGCAGGTCGGTTTCCACCTCTTTTCCTCCCTACCAGCTGAAGCAAAAGGCTGCACACATCCAGGGCTCTCTCTGTAATCCAAACTGCCTACAGTAAAAAGAACCAGAACAATCAGTTTTCCCTTTTGAAATCCGAACTGGCGTTAGACAAACACCGCATCTCAAAAAGCAAACACACAGGCAGCCAGGGAGGCAATCGCGGGTGCAGGACCCTCGCTGGAGCCCTCGCTCACACCGCGCAGAAAGCAGCAAGCGTGTTCAGGAGAGAACGCAGCCTACCAGCGAAAACGTCCTCCTGCCTCACTCCCGAAAGAAAAAAAAAGAAAGAAAGAAAAAAA
>NW_010121975.1:0-7394 GCF_000699245.1 Pterocles gutturalis
GTTCCCACCGTTCAGGGCTATTTCTGGCCTATCCGGGAGGGCTGAACCAGCTTTAACCCTCCGGTATTGCGTTAGATGTTTTTATTTGTTCAGCTCCAGACAAACTCAAGTGCTGCACACCCAACAAAATAGGCAAAAAAAGAAAAAAAAAAAAAGTCTGGCCGTGTGGTGGCTTTTTGTTTATTAATTTATCTTTTTAAAAACCTGGGAACAGCTTAGTATTTGAGTAATTTCGTATTATGCACCTGCTGTAGGTTTGACTCATAGGCTTTGCACGCTCTGCTAAAAGACTGGTCTCATGAGAGTGATTTTTCAGGCTAGAGGAGATGCTTAACTTGCACTTTCAGCTGAAAGTCAAGAATCTAGAGGTCAGAAAAAGTAGCAAAGCTAAACTACTGACTTGCAAGAAAAATAAGCTAACTGTGATGCGAAGCTCGAAAAATCCCTGTGTATTTCTGTGGGGTACTTCTGTAGATGTAAAATATCTGCCAAGACTACAAAAGCATTAAAGGAGAGAATGACAAATATTTGATGAAATTCTCTTGTGAGTGATATGTTTTAAGACTTATAGCAGACAAGTGTTTTAGGGTCAGGGGGATTGGCTTCAGTGCTTGTTTCTTTAGGGTTGGAGTTAGAATGAATGCATGTAGATAGCCGGGCTTTCACCCTGCAAATTAACACAGAAGGTCTAAAAATGCATTTAAAAAAAAAAAATCCCTTGCTAGAAGGTGCATTCAGTATGAAAATAGCAGTGTTTCCTTTTTTTGACAATTCATGTCCAAACAAAAATGTAGAGGTACTGAATTAAATTCACACTGTAGATCTGGATTTTAAGAATCAAATGAGTGGGCTTTTGTGAACAAATAAAAATGTGTTGGTGATATTTGTAGACTGTTAGTTGCTGAAGGCAAATCTTAAGTTCTGACTGTGAAAGGGTGAGGTGTTCTGCCTTGCTGGTAAGATCACTTAATGTCTGGTGTACTATTAAATTCTGGTTAGTCTTGCTTAGAGGATGTGAAACTTTCTCTTTTATGTTACTGTGGTATCTACATAATTAATCCTTTTCCATGTGTCTCCTTTCTATGTAAGTTGGCCGAGCTTCTCTCATGAGTTGAACTTGAAGCCTTTTTTATTACTAATGGAAATAATTTATCTGCCGAGGGACTTTGTCCTTTAGGACCAAAGGGAGAAGCAAGTGTTTCTTCTTAAAATAAAAATACTCATATTAAAATAGTTTGCTCACCCATGAATAGAAGTGGAGGCTGATTATTAACCTGCCTTGCGTGGGTTAATAGAAATTATTTTCATGCAAGATTAATTTATCTTTCATGTGTTACTTATTTGTTTCTTTTCTTCTCATAATGGCTATGCCTGTTGGTTGCTTGTTCTGTTAGACCAACCTTACAGAACATTTCCAGTGGGTCAGAGGGCTCTGATTTCTCACATAACTAGTTATAAACCGTATCTTTAGGCCAAAAATGTGAGAGAAGCAATAAGCTTTTGTAACTGATTGGGGGAGTGAGGGAAGGTGTACTTGCTGCTGTCTAATAAAGATTTTAAACTTTATGAACAGTTCCAGTGTTGTGTTTTCTTGTCCTATGGTTTAACATTACCGTGATTTTAATCCATTTGGAGTTGATATTTCTTCCGCCCAGTGGAATTCACAGCTCTTAGGAAAAAAAAAAAAAAGAAAAAAAACTGAAAAATGGAAAAGGTGATACATTGTTGGGACTAGTATCTTTTACAGAAGATGGTTTTTCCATAGATAGTTCTTTAGTTCTTCTAATGTTTTATTTGCCATATATGTAACTCTGAATGGAGCGTGATAACTGGTAACCTGTGTCAATAGGCAGCTAGTTTATAGAAAAGGAAGAAGCTATTCTTATAATGCCATAGTTGCCATGGAAAAAATGAAGTAGAAGAAATACTTCTTGCCTCAGGTGCAAATAACTCATTAAAGCCATGGTGATAACTCAAAACTTCCCCTGGAACTCCCCATTTTTGTTATGTGCCATGTGAAGGACGGAACTTGAGAGGGAATCTTGGGCTATTGCCTGACAGAGTCGAGTGTCGAAATGTGCTTTTTTTTGATTCAGTAGGAATTGCAGTATCACAGCAGAAAAAAGAAAGCAATCATGGAGGAACTTAATAGGCAGCTGTTCCTGCAGTTCATCTTGGTTATCTTGTCATCTAAAAAAAAAAAAAAAAAAAAAGGCCTGCTAAACCATATGCACTCCAAGCGCATGTAATATGCTACGGAAATCACTTTCTTAAAACCTTGGAGCCTTTAAGTTTCCTTCTCGTTCAGTTTGAACACTGCGAGTCCCCCTGGTGGCAGTGCCTCTGTGGGGTGTTTCACTCCCCGCTGAAACTTGGGGAGCAGTGGGTGGCCTCTGCTTTTTTTTTTGTTTGTTTGTTTTTTAAAGTCTTGTATTCCTTTTCTCTAGTGATTGTTAAGTAAACTGCTGAATTAATACACTAGTATTGTAGTAGGAAGGATAAAATGCAAATTTTATGGAAGTAGGGTTTACTGTAGATAGATTCTAACATTAGGTGAAGGATTGTAGTTTTTACATTTTTCTGCCTACTAGCTCTGATGTGCCTTGTTTTTTTTCTTTGTTTTGTGGTTTTTGGTTTTTTTTTTCCTTCAGTGTTTGGGTAGGAATTGTTTTGCATAGCTGGATAAATGTAATAGACAAGGAACCGAGTAGGGAGGTCTAAGTATTTCATACTATGCAGGCGCAGAAAGTGTAATGGCATGTTTCTTCAGCAGACTACATAAGACATTATGATATGGTTTTGTTCTGTGTTAGCTTAGATGTATTTATGATATTAAGTACTCCACAGTAAAATGTTTGACTGGTTGATCCTTAATTATGAGTAGATGTAGTAACTTCAGAAGGCAGTACAGAGATAATTTATAAAATGGAATTATTTATGTATTCTGTCAAGGCAAACAAGAAGTGCCAGAACAAGCTTTTAAAATGGAAGTTCATCAGAAAATAAAAATAATAATTAAAAGATTCCTTTGGGTAAGGCGGTGTCTGCTACAGGCAACAGTTTGCACCTCTTATTTGAAATGGAGGCAATAAAGCTGTTATCATATGTAGAATAAACTGATTATATGTAAATGATAACCTTGCCAGTCTTGGCATACCTGTATGTTAGAGGTAGACTGCTACTTAAAATTCACTGGTTTTAAAAGTTTGTGGGTTTTTTGGTTGGTTGGTTTTTGGTCAATGCTTCTTGCAAAGGTATACTTTTTAGAAAGAGAATCTGCAGCAAATGGAGATAGACAAATGCTGATAACATGGTCAGTATATAGGAACGTACTTTTTTTTCTCTTTCCGAATAGCCTTGGCTTGTCTTCTTAAACAATAATGAAATCTGTTAAAACTGTGTGAAACTTTCATTCTTGGTTGCTGTTCTGGCTGTCTCTGTCACTCTGGTGGAGTCCTTCATACACCGAAACAACCTGAGCAAACTAAAATTCTGTTTACTACGGGAGGACAGACAGTTACCCGGTGTCTGAAGAGTAGCACACTGCTGATTGAGGTTTTTAGAAAAACAGCTTTCTCCCTTCAGCAACCTAAATCCTTGCTGGTTTCATTGCCTGCTGAGGGAGCCACTAGAAACGGTCTCTTGCCCCTCCAAGATAGGTTGACAACAACTTTTGATATGAGAGGTTGATTGTCTGTGTTGTATTTGTTACTTCCAGGGAAATGTTCAGCTGAATTTTTGGTAATCGTGGCTTCAGTGTGGGAAATAAAAGAGTAAATGCTTAGAAGTATTTTTCAGTTGCTAAACAAAATAGGGGACTTTGGAGGATGTCACCTGTTGTAATATTTGATTAGTGGTAAGCGATGCATTTCGTATACCTGATCTACGCTGAATTAAATAATATTTGTAAGAATAACATATATTATTGCATGAAGTATTAGGTATGGGATGAAAAATACACGTAGCTGAACAGATTAAATCTATTAACTAGGTGACATCTATGTTCTTCCTTATGTCCTTTTTTTTAAAACAATAAAATGTTTCTGGTAAACTTCTAATCAGTGTTTTTTAACATGCTGCTGTATCTTTACTGCTTTTTTTGCCCATTCTTTTATTTCCTGACTTCATTTCACACTTTGTTCTTGTTAATAAGGTATAATGCTTTTCAGTGCTTGGTTGTTGAGTTTTTTTCCTTCTTTTCAAAGTTTTTCTTGTCATATTATGAACAAAAGAAATTTGTGCAAATTTGTGCTTTATTTCAATTTTCTCAATTATTTCAATTTCCCTTTAAAAAGACAAATTAGTATGTAAATATTGAAACTTATTTTGGCCTTTTGATAATAATTAAGATTCAGATACTTATACGCTTTCCTTTTAATAATTTAGTGTTCCTAATGTCTGTGAAGGCACACATGGTAAGCGTGTGTAATGAAAACTTATGATTAAGCAGTCTGTAGCAGACCTGTGAAAATACTAGTCAGCTAACGTTATGATGGCAAATCCTTTAGAATTGTTAAAACAAGAATTTAGAGTGCTTGCTTGTCTTGCAGCTGTTGGGTGATAAGGCTTGTAACACACTTCAGAGGCACTGGGTGTACAGAGACCTCTGGCCTTTGATTAGGGAATTCAAATTTCCTGTGAAAGGTAAAAGATGAAGAACTGAAAGAGCAGCTTAAACTCTATTCCCTCCTTTAGTCTTTTTTCTTTTTTCCTCTTAAATAAAACAATTATGTGGATTTAATCTTGACATAGCACGTAACTTTCCTTGAAGATAATTTTCTGTAACACAGCTAGGGCTGTCTTTAGCATCAAGGGTTTACATAAGTGGATGGAAAATGGTTTAGCTTGCTACTTATGCCCCTGGCGTTTCCGCCCTCATTCCCTTCATCACTGAAGGATTCATTTTTTTATATAACGGATTTGAGTTGGGTGACAAAGGGAAAAATTAGGGAATGTCAGAGGAAAAAACATGGTAAGATTTATGCTGAAATTACCAGTAACTTAATATTCAGAAATGTTGTACATTACATTTAAAAAATCCTTATGCTTTGAACTAGTTAGAAGTAAAAAAAAAAAAAAAGAAATATTAGAAAGTAAAGCAAAACCAACTAGATCTAACTACAACATGATGACATAACTGCGCTGTTGCATGTAGTTTCAACTAACCTTTCAAATTGCTTATAGAAGTTTTAACCAAGGTGGAAGACAGTTGTGAACATAGAAGAGTCTGGCATTTAATGCTGATTTATTTGTAAACGAGTGTTTGTTGTGAACAGTTTTCATGGGGATCTTTGCCTTTTGGAAGCAGCCCTGTTTGATTTCATAGTAGTGAGCTGTTTACTGATTGTTATACAACTGTTATCTGCCTAAAGTTTGGATTTTATTATTCTGTTTCTCCCTTTATGGCAGTTTAATAGACAAAAAGTATTTATGAAGTAACTTTTAATGTTATTGGTAATATTTGGTGAGTCAGAACTTATTCTATTAGGGCTATGTTTAAATTCTGTTAACCATATGGTTTGTACAAGTGAGTATTCTGCCAGAATAAGAGAATGTGAAGAAAGCTTTACTAAATTATATAAATTTAATAATCACTTGGGCATGTGGTGAGCTGCAAGGTCTCAAAGTCAGGGCTTGTCAATGAAGCACACATCTAACCAAACATTTAGTTTGTCATCCATTGCAGTTGATGATGAACTTACTTTTTTCTTGATTCACCCATTTCCCCCACTTTTCCAGTGTTTGTAGTATCAAGCTCTACTAGAATTATGTCCTAGGCAATCTTTACTCTGAAGCAAGTTAACTTTATCCATCTGTGGAGTAAGTAGTTGCTGCTGATATATTATGTTTCTGTGTGTTAACAACATTTTATATTAAGGCATCTTCAAGTTTCCAGACTGCACATAAGGAGCATGCCTCCGTTAATGTGCAAAAGGGCAGCTGCAGTGCTAGGGAACACGCAGCCAGGCTGAAGTGCAAGTTTTTGACAAGTGATGCATGAGTAAATGATGCCTGTAAAAAGAAGGGCTTAAATTTAAACCAACAAGAAGTGTAGTTGAAACATAAAGGAAAAAACAAGTTAAAAATAGGAATGTCCACTGTATCACTACTTATTTGACTGGAAATACATGATGAAATTATTTTTCAGTGTGGTTTACTTTCTGCAGTGGCAAAAATAACTATTGTAGCTTTTGCAATTTCTCATTGTAAAATTGACATAAATAAAATAAAGCTTGGAAGCAGACTAAATGAAATACTGAAGAAGTTAACTGCTGGAAGTCTTTACGTTCAGTCTTTTTGCCAGTGATGCATCTTGGAGAACCAACGTTCCCATGAGAGCAGCACAAATTGATAACTGCTACAGACCTCAAGGAGAACTGCAATACTGGAAAAGTGAGAATGGATCATTCTTTAGTTAGAAAATTGGTTAATAAATATCATAATATGTACTATGGCTTGTGCAGACAAATTATTTGCTTTCAGTATTGGCTTGTAATGACCAATTATAATTCAAATGAGTAGGGGTTTAAACCCGTTCCTAGACTTCTGCTTACCTGGGAAGGTGTGGGTATCCAAGCGTCTTGAATTTGAGCTCAGGGTGAATATGAATGGAAAATAGCAAGTTTACAAAAACTTTAAGTAATTCATAATAGAAAGCTTTTAAAATTGTACTTTTTGAGGTACAAAGGCATGCCTTCATCATACCATACTTAAATGAAATGTCTTCAGCTGAGAGGTGACTTAGAGGATGAGCTGAACGGTGTTTGCTACAGAGGCTTTACTTTCTGACTGAGCTGTATCTTATTTTCTTGGGCAGTTTTGGATGCCTTGTCTAGCAAGTGACTAAAACTTTTGTTGTATTCAATTGACTATAGCCTGTTCCAAACTGACAAAAATTAAGGACACCTGTGAAAAATTTAATTGAAAAGTGTACTGTCAAATGCATTTGTACACAAATATTGCTAAGCTATTTATTTGTAATATGAACATTTGGAAGAATTCAAGTGACATTTGTGTGAAAGTGTAGGAAGCTTTTTATAAAAAACACTGAATTGCAAAGGTTTCAAATGTTTATTACATTAATAAATTATTACATGAAATAATAACTAACTGCTTAATTTAACAGTTGTGTGTGTTTGAGGGGGGGGTTAAACCATCTTAGATTTTTTTTTTTTTTTTTCCAGTGGGAAACGCAAGTCACTTGGGAAAAACATTTTGCTTAAAGTTTAAAAGACAATTTGTAATGTTAGGTTTGGCAAATATTTACCTTAATTTTGGGAAGGAACTTATATTGTGGTTTGTTTGTTTGTTTGTTTTTTTGCCACAGAGTAAAGCCATCCCCAGCTGAAGGAGTCAAGTCCAATCCCTCCAAGAGACACAGGGACCGCTTGAAT
>NW_010121975.1:7407-13301 GCF_000699245.1 Pterocles gutturalis
GCTTGGCTAGCCTTCTGCCTTTCCCTCAAGATGTTATTGCCAAATTGGATAAGCTGTCTGTGCTTAGGCTTAGCGTCAGTTACCTGAGAGCCAAAAGTTTTTTTGACGGTAAGGGTTGGGAATTTATTTGGTTTTGGACTGCTTGTAAAATTTTGTTCATACTGTAAGTTGATTTTGGCTGTTTAAATACTTAAAATGGTTAAATTTCCCTGTATTTTAATGGAACATCCAGTTGCATGGAAATATACAATACAGCTATATCAAGTAGGCTTTCTAGTTTCTTGAAAACCAAATGTAACTACTTATATTTCACTCAAATCACCGGTCTTTCAGATCTTCGCATTTGGAAGTAATATTGCCCTTAATGAGTCTTCCAGTCCTTTTCCTTAGACTTTCAGAGATACTTAAGAGTTTTTTTCCCCCTCTGAAAATCACCTTTATAAAACTATTACTGTTCAATCCATGTCATATGAGTTCCCATCAGCTGTATGTTGTGCTTAATGATGCATCAAAAATGACTTTGTTTTGATATAAAGTAGTTGCTAGTGCCCCTTCCTATACTTTACTGCAAAGGTGACTTGTAAAGAAATAGAGGCAAAGTCTTTCCTGGGTTCCTGCCCTGATTAATGCAGGGCATGAGGCATTAAGACAACAGGTAAGGTTCCGCAGCTGTGTGGGCACGTTTTCCTTGACCCCAGCCCTGGCAAGGGTAATGCAGCAGCGCTCAGGATAGTAGTCAGGCCAGAAGCATGTATTCCTTTACACCATCTGAGAGCTGGTCAAGGAGTCCTACCCCTCGCCTTCATGGCCTGAGCGGTTCTGTAGTGTGAGATGTGATGGCTGGCTTCATGCCAGTTTCTTCAAAGCCAGAAATTGTCTGGTCCTTTTCATTGCTGGAATAAAGCAGGGAGATTGCATTTAAATAATTGTCCTTTTTTTTTTTAATTGGTCAGTGAAGTTTTACAGTATTATACTGAAGATGGAATTATATTGATCAGCTGCAGATAAGGAATCTTGCTTGCAATGGAGTTGATATTAAATTGCAAGTTTGGGGTTTTTTTTTGTTTTACAGAGTTTTTTGGACATTAAAATGACCCCAGTCCTCATCAGTTTAAGCTTTAGCATCTTAGCCTCTTGATGGTGACTCCATACCATGGATGAAAGGACTGAAGAAACCTAGCTGCCTAACATAGTTTCATTTTTTTTTCGTGCAGGAATACAGAACGCTTCTTCTCATTTATTGTGTTTAGTGGCTTCAATTTAGTAATGCTCATAAATTTATATCCTGTGGTTTATTGCTTGAAAAATATATACAAGTGTCTTGATTTCTGTGCTTATTCAGGACAATTTTTGGTGTGGGATCTACTCAAGGCTAGAGTTTGTAAAATATTTCTGTCAGTGTTTTTTCAAATGGAAATATTTGTTCCCATGAAATGAAAGTGTTCTCTTGGCACATCGGTTTAATCAAAGCCTTTGTGACATGTTATCTCAGGTTGACTGCAATAAAACAAATTATTTGGCTTGTCTGTGCTCTTTTTGTGAATTGAAAAGGAAGTTCCAGTCTAAATGATTTTTTTTTTTAATTAGGTATTCTGAAACAAATGCAAGATTGCATGTTTTTACCTTACTTGGAATGGAGTAGTAGTATCAAATCTTGATTTCTCATGCAATGGGACGTGCTTAATTTCTCTTTTGTTGTGGGCTGGGTTTTGGGGTTTTTTTTATTTCCTGACAATTTGCACTTAAAGGTCCTGGAATAAAGGGATGTAGGGCTGAGATTTCTGTATAGGAAAAAAATTCATGGCTTTAGCTACAAAGAGCATGCAACAGACAGAATGACTTCACACCGATATTTGCATCAGTTGCTTGTTTCTAATTTTAAAACAAACGTAGATTTCAGCCTTTCAGAGTGGAGATGATTTAGTTGTTCATTAATGGCAGATAACTTGTATATGCATTTCAGGTTGCAATTTAACTATTGTGGATCCAGAGTTGAAGCAAACTTAACCTGTGTTTTCAAATCAGTAACATACTATTAATATGGTATCAACATCAGACAGACATATGCAGCTAATGCTACTATACTGGACCACAGCAGTAGAATATAGAGTGTTTAGTAGTGTTATAATAAATTAAGGAGCAGAATTTTTATTTGCTTCATAGGAAAGGACTTTTAAATTAACAAGTAAGTGCATATACTGGGTGCGTTTACTGCAGAATATTTTTCCTATAGTCTCCATAAAATAAAATAAAAAAACCTGGTCAATGTGAAAACATTTGAGGCATTTTGAACAATGTAAGATGAAGCAAGTTTAATGTATACCTTCAGATAGAATAGCTTCAGCAGAAGCTGCCTTAACCTTTTTTAGCAGAAAAAGGCTTCTTGCTACTTTTTTGAACTGTAGGACTACAAATCAGGTTAGTAATCAATATCTATCTGAAAGTGTTTAAAGGCTAACATCAATGACTGAAGTGAAGATAAACAAGAGTAACAAATCTATGACTATGACAAATCCAGTATTGAAAATAAGATATTTTATACTATTTTTATGTATTCAAATAACATGGAATCTATTTCAGGTGAAACTTACCCTCCAAAAGAGAAACAACTGCTTTAAAGTACAGAATTAACAAAAAAACCCAAAGCCCCAAACCCTTAGGTTAGAGTTTCACAATCTGTCTATACAGTACTCCTTATGGAACTCCTTTTTTGAAGGAATGTTTTAGGTAGTTAAATGTATGAGGAAAGCCCTATAGAATAAATCTGACAAATGCAAGAATTAGCGCTGATTGTCACCTTGAGTGCCTACACTGAGCCAACAGCTCCACTTTATTAACGCAGCATGCTGAAGTAAAGGGAAACGCTAAATGAATAACAGGATGCAAATGGGGGGTGTGTAAATTCCTGCGGAAAGTAAAATATAAACGTGTAATCATATGATCTTGGTTGAAAGGAAACCCAAGTTTTTGCTGTAACAATAGATATTTAAAAAAAAAAAAACAGTTACATTTTTCCAAGTTTAAATAATCCAGAGTGAATGTCTGTTTTTTGAAAGCTGAAGTCTGGAGAAAAAAAAGAGAACTGTTTTGTGAAAGGCATCTCAAGAAGTTACATAAATTTGAATAAATGTACCTCACTTAGATGTCTCCAAGGTTTTTTGTTGTTACTTTAAAAGCTAAGGGTGTATATGAAAAAAAGAAAAAAAAAAAAAAACAAAAAAAAAAACCAAACAAAAAACATCCTCCCATCCCCAGTCATTAAGATGGTACAGAATTATCTCCAGAGCTAAAGGCAAGTGAGTTTTTCCATAGCGTCATCTAAAATGTGGTAGACTTCTACATTCTTTTTTTCTCTTCCACAACTTTTAACCATCTTACTTTCCTCTACTGGTAACTGATTGCATTTTGTTAAGCAATTGCTTTTTATTGTTGTAGTGTGGTGTTAGTGAAGTTATTTGGTGGCTGTTGTTAAAGGGATCCTTCTGTCTCACTACCCTTTAGAGAGGCCAGTTCAATGACACTGTAGCTGGGCTGTGTGGTGACATTAGTCTCAACTCCAGAAGGCTTTCCGTATCCCCATGTCAAGCATGCTGCCATGCTCTTATGTGTACAAATTTGACCTTAGTGTTCTGTAATCAAGAAATTTCAGTAGTGGCTTAAAATAATGTCTCTTAAGTCTGTTTCTTTATAAAGTCAGAGTTCTTGTGTGAGTTCTTGTGTGGTAAGAAGTGATTTAAGGTGGTGTTGCTTCTCAGCTGTGGGGTTCTACCTGCCCGTACTGAAGTGGATTAGCAGCCCTTAAAGTCAAGCAGGTTAGCTTAAATCACTGCTGGAGTATTTATTTTGTGCATGTAAGATACTTTCTGAAAGTGGCTTGAGGCAAGCTTTTTATTTTTAGAAAAGTAGGATAAATCAGGCAGGTGTCTGCTGACAGTAAAGAAACACTTTATGTGTTGTCCTGGTATTATTTCACTCTGATGCTAAGTGCCAATACACGTGTGCATTCAGCGGTGAAAAATATAAAGTGGAATATGGGACAACAGCTCTTTGTGTGGGTATGGGTTAGCGTGAGTTCAGCATCTGGAGCACAACTGGACTATAATTTAGGCATAGAGCCTGTGCTCCCCACGCTTACTAAAGAAAAAAGCCCCTTTGCCTCTAGCTTTGGTCCTTAAGATGAATTGATAACAATTGATAACCAGCAATTTAAATACCTTATTGCAGTAAGGAAGAACACTTACAATGAATCTTCTCAGGGTTTTGGTGAAGTGGTTAGATTAAATGGATACTAGTAGAGTTTGTATGATTGATCACTCTTTTTGAACATTAGGGGAATGGTTTTTTTCTTTTTAAAGGTATACTGAGAATTAAGGAGAGGCTTGCGGAATCTAAAGTAGCTGTCCTATGGGTGTATTGATACGTTAGAAACAAAATTTAACATGTTGCTTATTAATTATCCTTTCATCCATTTCACTAAGAATTCCTGTGGTTTAAAGTATGTGTTTTTTCCCCTCTTGCTTGTTGGACAGTATTCTACAATTATAGAAGAAAGTTTCTGGTCAAAATTAGTTTAGAATTGGTTTCTTATGTTGTATGCAAGTGATTCTGGCAAGCACAGCAATAACAAAATAATTAAGAATTTTTTCCAGTAAGTTTGTGTTGCCTGATTTTACTTTGTAATATAATTAGCACGCATTTTTTGGCATAACATAGCTTAAATTTGCAATGCACCCATTGTCATCACGTAGAATATATCTTTTGATAGAATGTATTTTCCCTGTGATGCCTGCTGTTCTAGCATACTGTGCACTGGAGAGAAGAGATTGCATGTGTTTCCTGCTCAGAAGAGTATAGCTTAAGATAAGATGTACAGATGGGAGAGACAGGCAAAGTGGAGACAATGTATTCTTTCACATTGAGAAGAGCTGCAATGTATCTACAGTCTAAGGGATGTAAATACCCTTCCCACCAAGTGTTAGGTGGTGGTCTGAAACAGAAACCTGAAAGTACAAACCAACTGATTAAAACTCAACCTGCTAAGGCCAGGATGATACGGTAGGTCTAGCCTGAGTTACTTTTCTTTCAGACTATTACTATATTTACCTACCTTGTTTGTCTAATACTGCTTTCATCACATGTTTTTTGAAAGTGTGACTTCCCTGTCGTGGTACCTTCTTTTCCTGCTCCTCCTTCTGCATATATAGACACTCCTGACTCCCACGGTAGGAAAAGCTGAAGCCCTCCAGGGCAGAACTGTGGAGTCAGACTGCACTTACTGCTTTCAACTGTTCGTGTTGATGCCACATAGGAATTTACTGTTGCCAGCAGCTTCTGGTGGGCTTGACTAGTCTTATTTGATTCATGACTCCATCTTGAGCCATTTTTGTAATCCCGAAGTAGAAAACAGCCCATAGTTAGCCCATAGTTATAGTCAGATTGTTTGTGGTTTTTGTAGAGCACCATCTAATTTTGATGTGAAGAAGTTAAATGGAGAATCCACCACATCTCTTGATGACTCTTCTAGCAGATATATCATCCTGTTAAAATATTATTCAGATTTAAATTTGCTTGGATTCCAGCCTTGGAAGTTATGTCATTCTCTAATTAGCTTTTCTGGTTTTGGTATTTCTACCATGCGTATGAATTCATTTTCACATTTCTGAATGAGCTGCTTTGAAGCTTATCTGAGGGTTGGAGGAAAAAAAAAAAAACAAAAAACCAAACCCACTGTTTCCTTTTGTACTGTCTTCCCTGCTGGCCCCAGTCCAAAATTATTACAAAATGTGAACCTTGGAATTGTATGATATGTCAGTATCAAACTATCATACCATTCAAGTTATTTCCTAATCCATGCTTGTTCTTCCATGCCGTTGTACTTGTCTCTTCCCCCCCCC
>NW_010121976.1:0-31905 GCF_000699245.1 Pterocles gutturalis
CTTTCCAACCCAAACCATTCTATGATTACATGAATTTGTAACACACAGGATTTTTCACCATCATTGATGGAACTGGACATCTATTTTCTATTCTCCTGAATATGGACTCTTGCCAATATTTTTTTTCTAAACAAAATATGATGTTTGGGGCAAGCATTTAGGGTGTGTTAAGATGCCAAGTGTAAAGAATGGGTGAAAGGTGCAATGTCTACAAACAGAGCTGGTCTATAAAACGGTTAGTCCTGAAAATGGCCAAGGTAAATACAACACTGCTGAAACTGTATTAGCCCCCCCACAATCCTCATGTGTGGGTTTATATATGCCATCAGAGCCAAGTTAACCGTAATTGTGTGTCGTTTAACTTGGCTATAAATGGCTAACCCTTTTTGTAACTTGGCTCTGATGGTAGGTATCACACCTTTTGCTTACTGACCTTTCTTGTCTAAATTGTTTTTTTATACATATTAAATATTTTTGATTTAGTTTAATTTCTTAGTGCTTTTTTACTGTAGAAAATATTGCAGAAAATATTTCTGCTGATAGAAAGACATATTTTAATAGAAAATGTCTTAAATTCTCAATGGCTAGACAGGTCAGTGGTTTTTAAAACCTTATTCTTTTTGAAGGGAGTAATGCCAGAAAAACTCACTTAAATTTGATGTGTTGTTTTTACTTCACATTCACTGGCAAAGGGAACAGGAATGTAACTTTCCTGCAATTCTTAAATAAGAAAAATATTTAAACTCTAATAACCAATCAATAATTCTTCCTATTTCCCTTTCAGCATCATGTTTCTTAATAGAGGCTTTAGTACGTCAACAGTTTGTTTACCATGATCCTCTGAAATCTTGAGATAATAAAGTGTTTCTCTGTTTGAAGGAAGAATATTAAAACTGTGTCTGACTTAATTGCCTTTTCTGATGGTTTTATCTACACATTATGTGTAATGGAAGTATTATAATTGCTGGTTAACAAGTTTTTTCAGTTTTGTAGGTTCGGTAGCTCAAGGTGTATTGCTAACCACAGCAGCAGTGGCACACACAATCTTGGGACTTGGCCCAGTTCTTACAAAATTCAATTGAAGGGCTTCTGTTGACATCGGTGGATCAGGTCTTTCATGATGAGAGCGAGGAGTAACTATTTTCTGCATGTGAGGTGTCTCATCAGGAATTATGTAGCTGTGAATCAGTTTGTTCTGGTGGTTAAGTGTGCACCTGAGTTTCCATTATAACTCTGATTTTGTCTCATACTTTAAAATCCTCAGAAATGCCACGCTTGACTAAGGGGAGTAATTTTTTTTTTTAATCTGGTGAGATACAGGTTGGGTGGTCTTGGAACAGTTCTTGCTAAAGCAGGGGACAGTATTACAAAATCTACTGCCATTTGTACTAATTAGGAACTTTGCTGACAGCCTCTGGTGAGTAACTCATTACTGTCTATTTGTGTGCTTGGCTTATAAATCCCCTAACAGCCAGACTGTGTGCACGGTTGTAGTACAATATTGTTGTGGCTTAAGACCTTTTTCTTGAGTATTAGCATGTCTCCTCCTTTCTCCATGCATAGTGCTTGAAGTGTAAGTAGGTCACTGGCATGGAGACACAGCCACTAAGTAAGAAGGGCTTCCAGTATCTCTTTTGTTCCTCCTCTTTTGGTCCTGAAGTAGAGATGAATAAGATCTGTTCGTTTCTGGCACCACTCTTGCTGATGCTGCTTGTTTCTCGGCGTATTTTAAATTTTCTCCGATTTGACCTTCACCCATGCTTGTGGGCATGAGATCACGTATTTTAGGATGCTTTTTTTCCTTCCCTCCATATCTATCTTAGGCCTGTTGGAATTTTGAAGTACTTTTGCCACAATTCAACAAGACTGTTCTTTTTCAGTTTCTGTAGGTAGATTCTGCTATTTGGTGATTTTCCCCTATCCTTTATCATAGGCTATGTCTTTTCCATATGGTAATGAATCCTTCCCCTCACAGGAGTATCATTTGCTCAATTCAGTGGACTTCTCACAATGCAGATACATGCTTTTCTTTTTGATTTTCGTTTTCCTGCAGTTTATTGGCTTGAGTTTATATTTTCTTTGTGATCTGTTGCAAAAGCTTCCTTTCCCAGCTCTGGTAGATATCTCCAACTATATTGAAGTCTGTGCTGCGCTGATGGCATACCTACAATTTCTGCCTTTCTGTGGAGGCATTATCTACATATTCAGTTTCTGACTCATTGCAAGCCTTTGAACTAGTCACTTCAATATTCCTTAGCTGTGATTTCGCTTGTTTCCAAAACAAGCTGCATGTTTTTACCTGTTTCATTGTCTTTTTGGTGAGACAGATCCTGCATCATCACAATGAGGAGTCCTCACCACTGGTGTCCGTAGGAGCAGTTTTTGGAGCACTGGGAATCTCATTTGTCAAATGCCTGTAAATTACTTAAGAGCTCTTTGGATGAAAGATAAATTATTATTAATAAACAGTTTTAGTGCCTTAAAAATAACTCAAGACTGGCACCAGATTCTTGAAAATAACAAATGGCAGAGATTTTACTTAAGGATCTCCCCATGGGTTTGGCTGGATGGGTTTCTAATGAGCAGGTCTTTTATTTCTGGGATATTCTTTATCTCCCTGCCACAATTATTCATGTGCAAGTCCTAGAGACAAATTCTGCCCTTAGATGCATGTTTGTTTTTCCCATTGGCTTTCTTGAAAGCTGCAAGCATTTTTCCTAAACCATCGTTTGTCCTCCAGTTGTACTGTGGTCATATTTTTCTGTCCAAAATGACTGTGGCTGTCCATTTATAGTCTTGTAATTTGTAACCTTTAGTGAGATACTGCTGTGGTTTTTCTTTCATTACTGGCATCTTATTGTAATATTGATTTTTTGCTAAATGGAACTGCATTGGTAATTTTGGCTGGCAGTTTCTTGGGTTTGCTTTCTTTTGTATACTTTTTGAGGGTGGGAGAGTATTCCCTGCACTATATTGAAGCTGATTTCTTTGATGTGACTCTTGCATTTTGTCTGTCAAAACAAATTTAATTTTTGCCTAATCTGTCTATGCAGTTCCCAGTCACTATGGTATCTAGGCACTAAATTATAGCCCTCTTCTGAGTGTTTGCTTCTTGTAGTGATGCTAACTTCCTTTTTAAGTGAGTGACCTAGTCATTGTCATGCTTTGGTAAACAGTTTCTTCTCTACCTATTGATTTTGGTCTAACATTAGTGATCACTCACTGTTTCAGACTGGGAGACAGCATAATTGTTATATAGGCATACAGACACAAACTTACACACCTGCTCTCAGAGTGCACATCTTCCACAGTTTAATTCTCGTGGAGAGTTAACGGGTCTCATTGGGAATGGGACAAAGCCGAGCCTGGAGGATGGACTGCCTGGAGTGTGCAAGGCACAGTGAGAAAGTCATGCACGTGTTTTGGGAAATTGTATGGCATTCACCAGTGCAAGGAGCTGCATATGGAGGGCAGTGTTTCAGTGCTATTTGGAGGTGATGTTGGCCTGCAAAATAGCTACAGAGTGAATTACAGATGTTACCGGCTCTCCCCCATCTCCACTTCCTGGCATCTGTACCCATCGTGGTGGCTGTGAGGCGATGGCACAGGAGCACTGCCAGAGCATTTGGCTTGTGGAACGTAGTGCCTCCCACCCTTACAAACTGCTTTGCTGCCACATCCTTACTGTGCATTTACAGGGTTTAGCAGTGCTCCCTTCCCTGGCAATTGTAGCACTCCTAGCACAACCACTGCCATGGCCCAGCACTGGCCTCCTGAGCTCTGCTGCTGCATCCCCACCACCTCCTGTCTCTCACAGGCTCCTCTCTCACTGCCCCGGTGCTGCCTCCTCCTCTTCCTCCTATTTTCAGACACATGCTTGATGAACCCCACTGGTTACCCACCCTGCACACTGCCCTTGATGCATCCCAAAGTAATTCTCCATGCTGCCCACCCCAGTGGCATGGGAGGCTTCTCTGCTGCCACTTGCTGAGTCCACTGAGGCAGAAGCCCTGAAATACATTTGGGTGAAGCAAGCCTCCCATTCAGCACAGCAGCTCTCTTGTATTTCACACACCTGTTACCCACTGCTTAATTGCACAACAGCTCCCTGAAAGACCTCAGAGCACTTGAGCACAGTAATCTCACCCATCACATGGGGCTGTGCCAGGCTGAGGCTGAGTCTTGGGGGAACTCTACAGACTCAGCACTTTTGCAAAGCAAGGCACTTGTTTAGTCGTCTGGAAAGGATTGAGAGGCCTAAATTTTGGCATTAAAAAGTGCCATGTATGTATATGGAGAACACAAATCTGAGAAAACCCAAAATATTTTGCATACAACTGACAAGTACCTGGTGCCAACAGCTGTACCTGTCTCTGTGTTGTTGGGTGCACACTTGCCATGATAAACAGGAGAATAATGAATGTGCTGCTGTTTGAAAGGGGCAAGTCCAGCCCCTATTTCTGAATAACAATCACCCATGGTTTTTGGTTATGAAAAGAGGACAAGGCCCTCTCAAATCTGGTAGTGCCCCTGTACAGCCAGTGCCCAGGAACATGAGTGTCCATCCTCTGTCTTGTTTGGAACATAAAGGCTGTGTGTCCGTGTGTGCCAGATGGTTTCCTGGAAAGCATAAAGCCATCCACCACTGTTGAGTTTGGTTTACAGACCTGTACAGGAAAGTGATTCACAGACTACAGATTTATTGTCAGTTTTGTTATGCTTAAGGCAGGCAGTAATTTCAGTTTTCACTGCCATTAGCTAATAATAGTAATTAATTAGTAAATTGTGCCGTTGGGATCTCAGGGTGAACTAACAGGGAAAATGTAAATTAAAAAAAAAAAAAGCCACTAATGTTTCTGAGTTTCCTACCACAACTGAGGGTTTGTGTCTATCCCATCCCTCCAAACTGAATTTCTGAAGAACAACTTACATCACCCACAGCACTGTCTGCGAAGTATTTGAAGCAAAATGAGAAGGTACACCAAAAAGCATCAGAAAGGTGCTAGGAAATGAAGGGAAAAGCAACAGAGACTGGTGTCACTGTTCTGGCAGCTGGAGGAACAGGTCTGAAATCTACTCTGGGTGGAGTTTCAGCCTTACCCCTGCTGATGGTGAAAGTGTCCTTTTCTCAAGCAAAGAGTGTGACTTGAGACTCCCTGCTGGCAGCTGCTGCCTGAGGCTCCCTCCAGTCCTGTGCCACATGCCTTCCACTGCATCTGAGCTCCACATTTGTCATCTGTGGTATTAAGGTCTGAGCTCTCTCTTATAAGGAATTGCTGAGTGAATCAAATCTCATTATTCCTCCCTTTTCAGGATCTGAAAACCTCACATTATACTAGGAGGGGATGGAAGGTGTTTTGTTTTTTGGGTTTTTCCCTGATTTTACTGACTTCCCAGTAACGAAGTTTTGGATCTAACACTAAGAGAGAAGAAAACACTAAGATAAATTCAGTATTTTCAATTCAAGGTCATTTTGAACCCTTTATCTGGCTACAAAACAAAGTGGGAGAGAAAAGAATTAAAAAATATGAATTAGGCTGAACCATTTGCACTATGAATTGTTTGCAGCTGTCAGAATTAGATCTACATAGTTCACTATAGCTCAATTTCCTTTCTGAGTTAATAACACATTGAACAAACATACTACACTAGACTCCTTTTTTCTTTCAAATAACCTCAGAGTGGATCTGCATTTCTAGTATAAAAATATATCTGTTAGCTTAGGCTATTTATAGAACATCAGAGGGCTGAAAGATAGTTAAAAATTAATCGATTACCATCAAATAACAGACACTAAAACTCAGTATATGAAATGCCTTCCTCTACTGAATAAATTAATAGCAAGAGAAGAAATGTACGATCCTGATTTACAGGCTGGCCAGATTCAATTTAACACTCTCCAGCACAGCTCATCAGCATTCAGAGCTGTACGGTTGAGGTGGTACTTTCAGGAGCTGACCCTGTATCTGATGTGGCGGGTGGGGGGAAGGCAATGTGCTTTGCAGGGAGGACGTAAAGGGTTGAGGTGTCCAGCTTCAGCTGAAAGACCTTTGGAAGGACCAGCTCCTGGGATCTAATACCTGCTGCTGAATTATTCCTTTTGGCCTGTCCAGAAAGGGCACTAGGGGATTCACATATGGAAATGACACTTTCTACAATCCCCATGCCACTATCTTTTCTTTCTCTTATAATAGTTAAAAGCAATGGTTGGGAAGTGGCACCACCTGTATGTAGAAGGTAAAAAGCTTGGGTTTACAAAAGATTAAGATGCTTCTCTAATAATCTTATTGGGAATAGTAAAATGCTGCTCTGGCCTTTATACTCTGTGGCTATAATCATGCCATGGGCTGTGAAGAGAAATAAAATGGTTTATGAAACCAATGAAAATAATTACAGAGGGGAAAAAAAGCTTTCAGGAGCATAAGTCATTCTTCAGGTCTGAAAGGAAGCAAAAGATTAACTTCGTTCCAAGATTGCTGCTTCTATATCATGTCTGAAGCAGGGCTTGTGTCCCCTCAAGCTTCTCTGTTTCTTCTAAGAGTGCCAGTTATTCTCATGAAAGATACTATTTCCCTGTGGAATTTGCCTTTTTACCAAGGCATAATTTTGAGCAACAGGTTTGGCAGTGGGCAAAGCTACCTGGTGGAGGTTTATCACTTGCAGACACCGCAGGACTTTTGCACCAAGACATGTAAAGCCCAGGGTGCTGTTGATGATGCACTGAACTGTCTGCAGAGCTCAGGTTAATGCTAGTTTAGGGATGGAATTATTTTTTGTAACTCTTGGGTAAATACAAACCTAGGGCAGTTTGTTATCATACCTTTAGAGAAAGTCACTAATGAATATGATGGACCTCCTGTTTTAGACATACCCTACGGGGAAGAAAGGAATTCGATTAAATAAAGAACAGCATCTAAGACAGGATGGTGAGTTTAACATCTGCCCCTGTTGATTGCTAACAGACTGTAACACACAGTTTACAATGTAGGGGAAGTCTTTATTTCCTCTTTTATTGCCGAATATGCACATTTCCAAGCAAAGGTGACATTTTTCTATTTCAAAACAAAGGTAGAACTGTATAGCCTTTGAAACATCAAACTCAGATGGAAAATGAGGATTTGGCATGCCTTAATTTGGGCTTTATTAATGCCTTTGGGGGAGAGGGATGGAAGAAAGATTAGGCAGATCAGAGCTTTAAAAGTCATAGATCATGCATTTAATAGCTCTAATTCTTAAATACTTGAAGGGTTTCATAAAGCCATTATCTTCAAGTGCAAACTCCTTCCCACTTTTGACTGTTGCATCTAGACCTCCCAAGTTCTTAGAAAGAGCTTGCAGCTGAAAATCTTCAGACCCTTCCAGCAGTGATCGTGCACCAACAATATGTATGCAGCCTGCATCCTTAAAAGGATCCCACCAGGAGTACACATGCACACGTAGATACATACTTTCATGCAAGGTGCCTATTATATTATTGTAGGTACTGACCAAATGGGATTTAAAGCTGAAAAAAGAGACTTTTTCCATTCAGTTACATTTTCTGGAGTGCTACAGATTTAGAAAGACTGGATTTAAGTGAAGCTACTACTAGATTTAAAAAAAAAAAAAATAAATTCTGGTGTTGTAAGAAATTGATGGCTAGATTTCAAGGTGAATTTTATCTAAAACTGAAATATTGGCTAAAGCAATATTAATATTTTCTTCTGTTTTCTTTCTTGGAAAGTGGCATTTTTCACTGTGCTGGATTTTGTCCTTTCCACAATCATAAAATAATTTGCCACACATTTATTTTGAATATTATAGTGCTATTTTTAAACTAGCAGTGCAAAGCAGCAGTTTTTACAGTAGCTATTACATAGTGCAAGGAGGTTTCATTGTAATAAAATCAATATCAAAGGATAAATATTCTGAGCTAGGATAATAAGCTACTGTTAATTTTGCCCATAGTCATAGTTTTTAGCATGGCTGTGCTTTCCACAGTGTGATTTTTCTGATTGCATTTAACATGAGTTAAGGAAAATTCCAGAAGGTAGCATAACCTGGGACACTGTGACCAATGTGGATGAAATAGCTGAGAGCAGTATGAGAGCACAGTGTAAGGGAAGGGTATCAGTAAGATATGGAACTCTGAAAATAAATAATTAGTCATTAAGGGAATGTGAAAGTGGAGGGTAGTTTATGACATTATGGAAATAATAACATTAGATTTCTCCCCTCAAACATTTTCTTTCAGGTTATTTAAAATCAAAGCTGCTAAATAAGATAGTTTTAGCTGCCTTATATACCTGTTTTCTAAGACCAGGCTGTGCCGTGTTTACTGCTAAAACTGCACCCTTGCAGTTACACAGTCTCTAGAAGAGGCTTTTCTACCCCAGCCATTTATTTGAGGCATCCCACCACAGACCACTGTCCTCAGGTGCGCTCATACGAATGTCTCCAGGGCCACCTGGTACCTGAAGTGGTCTGGTTTATAAAATAGGGAGTTTTTTTCAGCCTTTTTTTTAATACCTTTGGAGAGTTCAAAGTTAATTTCTGAGATTAAGGATTATAAACAAAGGGACTTTTAGAATGTGCTAATCTCAACCAGAAGTTTTCCTCAGGTTACGGAAAGATGAGTGTTGCACCATTTCTCGGAATTTGTGCCAAGGGTACTGGGCCAGATTTGCCAGAAGAAATATCACCCAGCATGTGCAGTACTTGGATTTGCTCTTTAGTGAGAGAGAAACTGGGCTTCAGTGTTTGAATGAAGCGTGAGCAAATGGGATGACCAGCTGTCAGCATCTGCAAAACCCAGCAGTGCCCAGTGTCCTTGGGGAGGACCTGTTGGGTTTGGACACTCAGAGTCACTATTTGGGCTACAGAGAGTATCAGGGCCAAGAACCTTATTGTCTCCCATTTGGCTATCGTGTTAGTGGTGGTGGCAGCAGGGCAGTGTCCCCCCTTGGCTTGGGGTGTAGGTACAGGGACTTGGGTGGTCAGAGAAAGCAGCTGCTGACCATCTGGCCTGTAATGTATGGAAAAGGCAGTTCCGATAACTCATTTTACAACCAAGTGATCATTTATCCTACTATCAAAATCTGTTCAACTCTGGTTGTATAGGTTATACAGTAATAAAAGTTCAAGTATCCATAAAATTGCCATTGAACTGTAAATTAATGTGAGGTAAAGTTGTTGCCCAAGGGAATAACCAAGCTTCAGAAACTTGTGTCTTAAATTAATTACTGCTGAGTTCATCTCTGCCTAGGAAAAGAATGGGTGCATGCTGGTCTTTGGCTGTTGAGCTCAAGGTCTTGTTTTCAAGCAGAAATTGCTATTGTCATCTCTGCTCATTTAAACAGGACTTTGGGAAATCAGAGAAAATCCCAGGAAAATTTATGAGTTATATGACCAATTTTTTTCTTTCTGTCTTTTTGTTTTGAATGAGTAGAACCAATCCATGCCTGCACCACTTCAGGCACCTTGTAATGGTCAAGAGTTTCCTTTTTGCTTAAGCAAAGGTGTACATCTGCACTTCATGGTTGCTGATCTCCCTGAACATCATGGCTTGCCTGTCCTGTCTCTAACCCCTCTGTGAAAACCTTTGTTTTGTTTTGGTTTGGTTTTTGTTTATACTTCACTGGAAAAAATAAACCAGTGGTACTTAAAAATAGGTCAGTTTTAATTATTATGGATGAGGATTAATTAAAAAAAAAAAAATGTCCTTGGTCCCATTACCTTGGGAATCAACAGGTTTTTTTTAAAGTTGGGTAAAATGGCAGTTGGGGTCTCCAGAGCTATGTGCTGTAGTGTGGTCTGCAAAACATCGCTGGTGGATTTGTGCCATTTCCACAGCCAAGCAAGCACAGAACATAGAGGAGCTGTGTAACAAGGTGTACATAAATTGTTTGTGTTCAACAAGTCCTCCACAATGCTTAAACTATCAGGGTCTGTTGCAGCACTTGGGAGTTGGTTGTTTGTACAGTGCTTCAGAGCTGCCATATAAACCACAAGACTGAAAAAGCTATCTCCTAGATCTCTTGCTAACAAGCCTCAGAGATTTGTATTGAGTAGCTGATTCTTCTCTGCTCACAGCAAGAACCTTTCCACAGAGTTTCTATCACTGGCACTGATGCTGGCCTGCCTGCTGGTGCTGTGCTGGACTGACATAATGGCAAACAACACTTCCCGTCAATTACTAACAAAAAAGTCACTGTTGTTCCCTATTGCTGATGAAGCACTGCTAGTCTGCTTGACACAGGATAAGGGCTGAAGCGGCTGGAGCAGGATCTCCACTGCACCGTTGGTGGCAGCAAATTCAAAAATAGTTAAAATATTTTCTGATTCCTCTTCTGCTTTTTAACCCCTTTATTTTTTTCAAACAGAAGTTGTTTTCAGTACTTTTCCTGACTTTTCTTTTTTCCTTACCATCTCTTCCTCTTTCCATTTCACCTTTGCTTTTTAGTTTCCCCTGGCATTCTTCTCTTTTTCTTTCCTTTCAGTCTCTGTTTATTTCTTCTGCTTCACAGATTGTCTCTCTGCTTGGTTTCCTTTTTCCCGGCACTTACTATATTCCTTGTGGTTTTGCAGCTCTAATGCTAGC
Source organism: Pterocles gutturalis (assembly GCF_000699245.1). NCBI lineage: Eukaryota > Metazoa > Chordata > Aves > Pterocliformes > Pteroclidae > Pterocles > Pterocles gutturalis. Next base: position 10,580 of record NW_010121976.1, read on the forward strand.
TTGTCTGCCAGAGAATAAATTCCTATTTATGGAAAATATATGCAGCTATATGCACTGCTGAAACATCTTCAGACTGTTTGCTCACAGTCATCCTGCAGAGACAGCACGACACTGTTAACACAAGAACTGAATAGCTACCACTACATTTACCAAAATTAGAGACAAATTGCACATAAGCACACACCTATGCAGTTGTACAACTTTTGCAACATGCACACATGAGTTCAGGCTCATCCACCTGGATTTAACTTGAATGAACCAACCTCTTTCCTCCTCTGCCAAAGAAACAATGCAGTTTGGTTTTCTATGGGAGAATTCCATGGATTAGTCCTTAAGCTCTGATTACCCTGCTCTTCCCACTCTTCATTTTGCCCAGGAAAGGGTAACAATTAGTCGTGCCCTGCAGTGTAGGCCGCTGGAAATTTCTGAACTGGTCTATTGTCACATCAAGTTATACTTTTAGAGCACTCTAAATTTGAAGATCTGAGCAAGGGATATTAGAAGTTGATTTCTTGGGACATCTCTGAAATCAAAAAGATCAGTATGTTGGGGTGGTTTTATCTTGTGCCTCTAGATTAGTATCCTAAAGCAGCAACACTACAGGTGCAATACCTTTTAAAACATTCTTAAGTTTTTAGCATTGTTTCTTACTGAAGTACAGTAAATAAAGGGGGAGAATTTCAAAGGCACAAAGGGTAGTTCTTCCACTGAAAGTCATTGGAAGTTGTGTGTCTAATTCCCATTTGTGCCTTTGAAAACACACATGTCCCTGCTTTGCCCATGGCTTTAAATCTCATGTGCACACAAACACAAGCCCCACGTTCCTATTCAACCTTCCACACACAATTTAATTTCCTTTCAGTGTCACAAACTTTCTACAGTAGCTGAAATATGTCAGGGTTGTTTTTGTCAAATTGCTGAGACCAGGTTCCTCAGCTACTACTATGCACTTCTGGGGTGATCAGATCATGATGTTAGTAGAGTCGCATAAGAGCTTATTAGCAGCTGTTGCAGACACTTTCTCTGTGCTCTAAAAACAACAATGAGAACAACTCAGCTGGGAAGAGCATATGCAATAGCCTTTTAATCATTGCTTCGACTCACCATGTCATGATGTGTAAGCTTTCTCATCAATGAGGCTAGGAATACAAAACCAGAGAACTTCTTAAATATTTCAAACACCTGCATCTTGTGAAACAAATTTATGCTACCAGATTGAAAAAAAAAAAAAAAAAAAAGGAAAGGAAAGGAAAAGAAGAAAGAAAAAAAAATCTCAGTCTCTTGGATCAAAAGTGTCTCCTTATCAGGAAATCAAGGACAGGAACAAAAATACCCTCCTCCTCCATCTCCTCCTCTTCTTTTCCCACCTCAAACTTGATGATAAAATTCTGTAATCTGACAACCCCCTGCAAAATGATAGCTAAGTATTTACAAATGGGGCTTTTTGGTGCAAGTCTGCAGTTAAAAATCTTCCCAACACCAGCCATTTCAAAGCTAGTTAGGCTCTATCTCCTTTTTGTCACTATCTGTGCCACCCAGCTTTGCTGTCCTTTATCTGCTGTGGTTGCGAAGCCAATGCGAGTGGCCACACAGAGGGGTATATAGGCAGCTGTGGATGCAAATGCCAAGCTTCAGAGCCTGTTTATTCAGCAGTGGCAGGGAAGGCTGTCGCTGGTCACTAGGCTGGAGACGTGCCTACGAGCTTGGTGTGGGATGCTGTTCAGCTGTCCTGCTTCTCTGCAGCCCACTTCATTGCAGTCACAGTGATGAATTTGTTTCCTTTCGTAATAAGTCAGACAATAAGGATGTTGCTAAATCTTTTGTACAGCCCAAAGGCAGGGCTCTTGGTTGATATTTATTTGCTGTGGAGTTATGATTTGTGTGACCACCAAGTTTCCCCTTTGACTCAGAAAGTCCAATGTCGCAAACTTGTGTGCTCTTGCAGTCTGCAAGTAGAGCTCGGCAAGGTAAAAGTGGCCAGCAGATGTCTCTCAGGATGTTTCTATGCAGACACCACTCTCCCAACTCCCTTTCTTTCCTGAGGTTCCAGAAACTGAGCTTGGTGGATTATGAGAAATGCTGTATCTTAACTCTTTGCCCATTCTCTGCGAGTATTACAGCTCCAAAAAACATGGCTTTGTGATATTGAGGTTTTTTAAACCACAGCCTAAATTAAGGGAATGTTTTATAAAGATAAAAAAATGGCAAGGGAAGGTGGCTCCTTTGTGTCTTCAGAACGTTTCATGATTATTTACAGTGTTTGAGAAAATGAAGGAATGTCACTCATGGGGGCATACAGTATTTTAGATCACTTTTGACTGGGAAGATCATTAACATTGCTGGGATTCTGCTTCATTTTGCATGGGAAAATTGGTAGATGGCAGGAAAAATGTTCTGTTCACAGGTGCAGGCTGCGTTGACATGAGGCAAATCTGCTAATCAAGCTGTACCTGCCGAGCTACGCTGCAATTTTTTCCTTGGGTAGACTTAGCCTAAGACTGAGCTCTTTTTGTTAGCTGTCTATATATTATCCTCTGTATTTAGATGGAGAAACTGCAGCAGTGAGGATAAGTGGTTGCCCATGGCACTGAAGGAATTAGTTTTAGAGGTGGAAGTGGAAGGCTGAAGTCCCCCGGTCCCAGTCATGTTCACACCAGACTGATGCATTTTGGCTTGGATGGGGTTTAAAGCTCATCACTTAGGTCCTACAGAAAATGCACACACTATTATCATTTTGCAGGAGCTCTCCATTGGCATGATCCATGTCTTTGAGAACACAATAGTCCATCACCAATCCAATCATCTTTCTGTGACTAAGGGGTTTATGCAATTATAAAAAAGTGAATGATTTGAATGTTCTATTCCTCTTGTGGAATTATGTTTGGAATTTATTCAACGAGACAGGGAAGGGATTTTGTTTGTTTTGTTTGATCATTTCTTATCACAGAACTTTGTTTGACTCAAACCACAGTGATATAAGCATTCAAACACCACCTTCAGATGTAATATTGATTTATAAAACAGGAGTGCACAGCTGCTAAGCTTCACTGTTGCATACAGAAGGTCTTCAATTCCCAACAAATTACTGGCATTTCTACCTATTTACAAATTAATGTTTCCTCTGAACCTTGTGCATGTCTTATTATTTTAGTCTGCTTTCTTCAGTTTGTGCTTACAAACCTTATGTGAGTGTGTATTATACAGTGATAGGGCAGCTTTAGAGCATCAGTTAAATTGGAGTTAAATAAAAAAAAATCTAGATCAACTTTTATCCTTAGGCAAGTTATGCACTGAATCAAATTAAACTACTATATGTACTTGTAGATTGAAGAATCAGAGGTGGAGGATGGGTCAGAAACACTAAGATCAAAGTTTTTGTTCTTTGAAAAAAATCTCTTTGAAAAGCCCCCATGCCACCTATTCTGCTTGTTAATGTTTTGACTGGAAGTGTCTGGCAGTGTCATCAGCAGCTGAATATTTTTAAAGACTTTTTTTTTTTTTTTTTTTTGAGCTGACTCTAATAGTGAAGCAATGGATCCTTAGCAGCCTCTGTTATATGTCTCTTAAGGGAATATTTTTGTTAATTGCAAATATTTGATTGACAAACATGGGATGCAATTAGTAGGCAGACACAGTAGGAATGTGCAGTGAACTGGATCTCTGAACCAACAGATCTCAACTCTCTCAGCTTGATCTGAAATAGGCTAGAGCATTTAAACCATATGTTTCCCTCAAACTTTTTCTTTCCTCTGAAAATTCCTTATTTCCCTCAACAAACCTTCTTTCACTCTCTGCACCAAGGGAGCGAATTCATCTACTATGATCACGTCAAATACAGACAGAAAATTCTGCACAAGCTTCAGACTAATGCTGCTTTTTGACTGTGGCAGTAAAAATTAATGTGGACAAGACTATATGTGCCAGTTGTGCCTTACAAAAGCCCTAGGTGAAAGAGAATACAAACTAATTTAACTTTAGACATTTTTAGCTTAATGGTCTATTTAAACAACCTGGTACCATCTTACTACATTTATCAATTATATTTCTCTTTATTTATACAGAGTACTGTCTTTCTGAAAAGGCTATAATTAAAACTTATCTAGATAAATTGTGCTCAGATACTGTGGCATGAGAAGATATTCAAAGGATTTTAGTGTTTTTATGTGTTCTTTTTCATAAAAAAAGGTTGCTCTTAAATCTTTAAAAGGAAATAGATTTTCATAATTAGAATAACCTGATCGCAATAGTTTCCATAATTACAGCTAAGAATTACCATCAGGAAATGCAGTGTGGTCTTTAGATTAAAATGTTGACTGACACCCTAGAAAAAATTATTTCTGGGTAAGCAATACCTCTTTTCTCAGGGGAAGGGTGCTCATTCCCCCGATTATGACAATGGTCATTGGCAGGACAACTGCCTCTGAGTAATTCTTCAGTTCTCTGGGTTTTCAGGCAGTTTCTGCTTGCTCTTTGTGGTGTCATAATCATCTCTACAATGGCCCCGTGTGACATCACATGCCAAGCATTGTTCAGCTTGGTGAAGAAGGAGCAGCAGGAGCTCTGTGCACCTTCAGCTCTTCTGCAGGCAGACCCATGCCACACTGTGTGCTTCAGTGTGAGGCACCTGCAGGAGCTCTGGTGGCAAAGGCAGCCCAGTGTGGTGGGCCAGGGCCAGGGAAGGTCATTTACCCTGCTGAGAAGCTCATTTCCAGCTGTCTTGGATGTGTCCACAATCCATGCCAGCGTACGGTGCAGTGTCAGGAATATACTTTTTACAGCTAAACTGCAATAGTATTTTTCTTAGACAGTGAGGAACACAGACCCATTTCACAACTTCTTCCAGTAGGAGTGCTTGGCATGGGCGAAGCAACAGAAGCTAGACTTACCCTTCTGCATTAGTATTTGTGGTGTGTTTTGTTGTATTTTCAGGGAGTAACCTGAGGAAGATTGAGAGGTCACGCTCTCCTCCCTATTTTTTGTATGGCATCAACCAATGTTACCATAACCTAATTTTACTCGTGGAAGTCATAAATCTCTTTGAGATCTCTGGCAGTTCTCGTATGAGTAACATGAGTTTATATGTACCTACATCATCACACTCCATCAGAGCATGCATATTTATAAAATCACATGAAGGGGCTAATGAAGCTTTGCTCATTTCAGAAGGGCCCGATCCCGCAACATTTACTCCTGCTGGGGACTACTCATGTGATTAAGGCTGACTCACATAAGTGTTGCAAGATCCAGCCTTTAATTTGCAAATCCCAATAACGGTATGTGTTAATCAGACACTTCATCAGTGAAGAGTGCTAGATCTGTCCTCGCTGTATGGTAAGGCTATAAATACAAGCTAGATTTCTTAAAAACTTCCTTACAGAATTTTGTCCCTACAAGGGAAAATCTTATCTTGCTGCTGTCTGCATCCTGAATGTAAAATTTCACATTTGTTGTAAGTAGCCCCACAGAACTAAAAAAAATAATTTCAATTTGTAGCATTACATGCCATGTATTCGTAACCCTTTTCCTGAAGCAATATTTAAAGGGGGCATTTTAAAAATACTTTTTTTTTTAGTAGGTTTGATAGTATTTATATGTAAGGGCAGTTAATGAAGGTCCATTGCAAACCCACAATAATTTCAACAGAGTTTCATGATGGACAACTTTGGTATGGCAGAGCTATTTTAAATGCTGATCCAGGTGCATGCTTGGACTTGTCAAGGTTGCCCTTAGTGAGGACTGGTCCCCTACAGATAATTCTTTTTTTCACACTCTAGCTGTTGTTGTGTCTCTCTGTTTAAGTGCTTGACAGAAAATGTCCACAGTTGGACTGTGCATAATGTATACTGTCAATTTGTAAAATCTTTCTATGTGCTGTGTTGAAAGAGGGACTTCATCACAGGTTTTCTATTCACAGCTCCACAATTTAAATTTTACTGTTTTGTCATGTTAATGTAATTCACTTAAAATATTTAAATTGTCCTTAATTAATTGAGGGGGGAGATTATCATTTTGTTGAACTTGTAGGCAGCGTGCGGAACAGTACTGACACCAGTTTGGTGAATACAGGTGATGAATGGTGTTGACATGAACGGCTGCAGTTACACAGTGTGCGTATACACAAATTATACCACCATGTGTGTTCCTCTGTGTTATGAAAGCCTTTTGTTTATATATACCCAGCTATACATTTACACATTATGTAAATAAACACACATATGCCCGTGCAATTTAATTGAATATATGGCTATGGGTTAAGAGGCATGTTACTCTGATGAAAAACATCTTATGGTACAGAGTAAAAATATTTCCAACATGCTTTTGAGCCTCCTGTAGAATTTAAGAAGGAACTGTAGAGATTTATTTAAGGTAGTGGTTCAAATAATTTAATAGGGAGGCATGGTATTCTTCCGAAACCTCAAGGCTGTTGAATGGCAGTCTTAGAAACCCATTGAGTTTCATCTTTATTCGACTCCTTTTATTCTTATTCCATTATGAGCTTTTCCATTGATCTTTGTTATATTCAAAATGGAACATTACACTGTGAGTTTTGTTTCAAATCAGGTACATACTGTTAAGGCAAGAAATTGTCCATGTGGATTAGCCTTTCCAACCACAAATCACCCCAAAACCGATGCAAACATTTCTGGGTTGAATGAAAAGTTGCCCCAGGTGCATTCAGTCAGCCTTGGGTTTGCACTATGGCTGAGAGAGGGATAGTGGTGCCTCCTACCCGATCTTCCAGGCTGCTGGTGCCACGGTGGCATGCCTGGAGGGGCTTGAGGAGGTGGTCTCCAGCTGGAAACATGCCTTTGGGCATGTTTGGTGATGAGCCCACTGCTGACCCCCACCAGGAGGGACCTCTTGCTGGACCTCCATCTGGGGTTGCATTGCATGTGGTGCACCTTCTCCCTGGTCCTCATTTGGGAAAGAGGGGGGCCTGTGGGGCACTAATATCTGTTCATCCCAGTGTAGGGTACCACAGGCCATGCCACAAGGTGACGTGTCTTGCTCTGGCAGAGCCCGGATGTGAGTGTTTGCCTCACAAAGAAATCTTTTCTTTTGCTTTTAGTTGTTTTTTTCCCCCTCCATCTCATGCACTCAGCCAAGGCGCCTCTCTTCCAGCTGTTCTGTGACACCATGCAGCCATCAAATGTTGGAAACCCGTATCAGAGAGCAGCAGTGACAGACTCCCTGGTGCAGGCAGGCCAGGTCCCACATCCATTGTTCATATGAGAAAGCTCGGCAGAGTGACTTGACAGGTTTTTAAAGCACTGGAGAACTTTACCAGGAAGTTTTCTTCCTTTTCTACCCCTTTCCCTCACCCTGCCTGAAGCCAGATGCAAAACGTGTGCCATTTTATTGATTGACACAAAAGGGAATATTGTTGCTTCTGAACATACATACACACATGTATACACGGATAATCAGGTGTGTGAGAATCAGCAATCCCTCTGCATGTGAGGGCTTACACTGTGATGCTTTGCATTCAGACACTGTGTTCTGAGCGTCTTTGTTATCATCGCCTGATAAATAAACAGCCCTAAAATTACAGAACTTATTATGGTAATTGAGTGAAGAAAAGGAAATGCAAACCCTGCCTCGCTATCTATTACATTGCCACTGCTAAAGTTGCCTAAACCTGTGCTACTCAAATGATATTGTAATATTAGCCTTCTTTCTTTTTTCACAATGATTGTTTTCTGTCCATCTCAAGCTGGATGTCAGTTCATTTAGATTTACATCAAGTAGTAAATTAAAATAATCACTCAGCAAACACTCTCAGCTCAGTTTTCTCTTTCAGTCAGGAGTTGCGAGAGATGCTTGAAGCATTCAAGCAGAAAATATTGCTGTCTAGATATTTGTCCTCTGGGTGATAAAGGAGGCATTGTCTTGGGACCCACTCAGGCCTCGGAGCTGATAGTAGCTGTGCATCACAGCTGTGAAGTGCGCTTTGTTATGTGTCTGAGGATTAGGGTTCAGGACCTTGTTTTTCTTGAAATACCAGACTGATCAGAGCTGCATATGTTCGGGGGAAAGCAGAGGTCGATGGTTCTCTGTCCACATTTTTACTAGATTATTCTTGAACAGAACTCTGGGAGAATACCCTGCAGCTTAAACCATCCCAAGAGTTTTTCATATTCTGCATTATAAACATCATGGAAAAAAGGCTGTAGTTTATCTATCTGCATTTGAAACAAAAGACCACAGCATCAGAGACTATCTGGGCTTTGGATCTGCACTACAACAGCCTGAATTTTGCTCCTTTGTGTTCTGTTTACAGTAAAGCTGCCCATTTAGAAGTGCAACTCCACCTTGATATAATAACAAAATCCAAAGAATGTCTGGCCTTAAGGATAGCACACTCAATCTTCAGATCAACAGCTAATCTTAAAGCAAGGATAGAACCGGGGCGGTGTACAGAACAAGGGTTTGGGGGTGACAAGAAAAGGCTGTTCTGTGTCTCTTTAAGTTGTCTGGTTCAGAAAAAGAGGATGTGGATTTTCTTTCTATTTAAAAAATAACTCTGCATCGTCTTTCCCACCCCCAGTCTGGGGAGGGGGGGAGCACTTATTTTGGCAAATAAGATGTGTACAGAAGCACTCTTAGTGAAGATGCTGTCATGAATTAAGTTCCATTACATTCAGTGGGTTGAAGCCTGAACAAACACTGCAGGATCTGGGCACTATCTGCTCAGCCTCTGAAGCATCTTGTCCTTGTAGCAGCACAATATGGGAGGTTTATTGGAATTGAGGATTTGGGGACAGACTGTCGCCTCAGTTATATTGGTACAATGCAACAGAATCTAGCTGGATTTTACTGACAGATGAAGGACTATATGTGACTCTTTTGTTGCAAGTGAATGTACACATGTACATTGCAAAATCAGCTTTCGGTGTCAGTCTGAATCTTTCCCTTCCAGAATGAAGCTCTGATCAATAGGCAGAATATTGCCTTTGAAATTATTTATGTTAACCATATAACCCCACTGATGGGATGGAAGTGAGAACAGCATTTTGGCCATAGACAATATGGTGCCTAAGGATTTGTTCCTGGTATTTCTCTGCTTGAAAACATGTCAGTGGGCACAACTTTTAACCCCATCAAAACCTCTGAATAACTTCTGAGGGCCACCCGTATATCTTCACTTTTAAATCTAGACCAGCATGGTAAGTGGTTCCTTCTGTCATTCAAAATATGGAGTTACATACCAAAATTGCCTTGGCTTAAGCCTCTGTCTTTAATTCAGTCTGGAACTACTTTCCTCCCACAGAGTAGGGCATCTGCTCCACCCCTCTGGAGCTAGGGGAAAGGCCTGAGTGATATCTGCAAAATGAAGCCTGGCTTTGGTCTTTGCTCAGTTCTTCCCCTCTGCCCTTCCTCCACAGAGCCATCCCTGCCCAGCGTTGGGCCTGGACATCCCTATTGTGTCTCCTCTTTCAGGTCGGTGGGGTGGCTCAGCTGCTCTTCTCCCCATGGAACGGTGAGCTTGGAGCTGTGCTCCAAGGCACCTGGGAGGTGATTTGAGACATTAGGTTGAGCTTAGTGTCCTTAATGAATGGTGTGAGGTTACCATCATGACAGGGCACCAGCTCAGGCTCAGCTGTCAGCCAAACAGCCCCTGAACATCCTCTTACCCATCCAGTCTTTTTATGGATGTCATTGCCATTCAGAGGAGACTCTTGGCAATTTTCAGTTTTGGTGGTCTTGGCAAGAATGATTCCGCAAGTATTTTTTCTGCCTAGACGAACTGCTTTCCAAGGGATAAAAAAGAGTAAATGGGGCAGAATGTGTATTGAGGAGCCTTGGTCAGAGATCAACCTGTGTAATTATTGTTTGAATTAAGCTCTGGGCTCCCAATGTAGTTATACATTTGTGTTCTCATCCTCTATATCGCTAAACATCCTCCTGCTCTACTGCCCCGCCGTGCGCCTCTTCCAAGGGTATATGCTTGAGAGAGGATGTGCATGGACTGAAATGGTGCCATGTGGCATAGGATGAAAATGATTTCTTGTCACTTTGCCGTCTGCCTGGCAGAACTGATTTGCTGCATTTGTGCATTTCTGCCTACAGAAAGCTGGCACCATATTAAGGCATTTATCATTGGAGATATTCTAATAGCAAACTTTCAAAAAAACCTCATAGAGTAGCAGTAAATGTCTCATTTGTTTATAAGTAGTCTCTTATATTTAGGTATTTTCCTTCACTTCTACTTCTTCTTTTCTTAGGAAATGACCACAGGTTACTGACCTCTGCTTTTGTGCTTATAGAAATCCTCTCTCTCGTTTTTATTTGTCCTCTGGCTTTTTTTTCTTTTCCTCACTAGCTTTTTAAAATGTATTTTGGTTTTGTTTTTTAATGCTTTGAAAAGATTTGGTTTATCCTTCCTCACTCATGCTAGCGCAGCTATCCACCAGTCCCATGCCTGTTTTCTGCCGTAACAGTAGATTCTCATCAGGATAACCCATTCCTGGTATCTTCCTGCTGGAGATGGGCTGAGATCCACAAAGGATCTCTGAAGTACTTGTTCTGTTTCAATAGTAGGAAATACTAGAAATATGCAAAATGTAGGCAAAACCAAGTGCCTTGCATTTGAAGTTTTCCTCCTTCTAACAACACAAATATTGTCTTGATGTTTTTCTAGAGCTTGCTTGGTGACAGTGGGATCTCATGGTGGGTTACCTTTTGCATACAAAGTCAGCCCCTTTCTGAGCAGCACCATGCATATCCCAGACTAAAAGGCCAGCTGAAAAGGCAAACTTGGCTGCAGCTGCCACATGGAAATCCAGAGGTCTTCTTCCTTATTTCATCTGTCACTAGTCATCTGGAAAGCACAGTGACCTATGAGTAATGTGGTCATCTCAAACTCATGCTGATAAAACCTTTACACTGCTGACTCTTGCCATCTCTCTCTTTCTATCTCTCTGAGATGTTCTGATCCAATCGACTTCCTTTGAGGTAGGGCATTCTGTCTTAATGCCCTGCCCTCCTTGGAGAGTCAGAGAGAAATTATTTTGAGTTGGTTTTTTGTTGTGTTTTTGCCCGACAGACTTGTCTGCAGAGCTTTTATACCAGTGAGAAAGGATATGACTCTATGGCCATAACCCAGGGGCCCTTTTGGACATTGCTCCTCAATCAGCATTAGCAGCAGGTCGAAGGACATGATTCTCCCCCTCTACTCTGCTCTTGTAAGACCCCACCTGGAGTACTGTGTTCAGATGCGGGGCCCCCAACTTAAAAAAGAGCTGGACCTATTGGAGAGAGTCCAGAGGAGAGCCACGAAATTGGTCAGAGGGCTGGAGCACCTCCCCTATGAGGACAGGCTGAGAGAATTGGGGTTGTTCAGCCTGGAGACAAGAAGACTTAATAGCAGCCTTCCAGTACCTGAAGGGGGCCTACAGGAGAGATGGGGAGGCACTCTTTATCAGGAAGTGCAGTGAGAGGACAAGGGGTAATGGGTATAAGCTAAAAGAGGGTAGGTTTAGACTAGACATTAGGAAGAAATTTTTCACTGTGAGGGTGGGGAGACACTGGAACAGGTTGCCCAGGGAAGCTGTGGATGCCCCATCCCTGGAGGTGTTCAAGGCCAGGCTGGATGAGGCTTTGAGCAACCTGGGCTAGTGGAGGGTGTCCCTGCCCATGGCAGGGGGGTTGGAACTCGATGATCTTTAAGGTCCTTTCCAACCCAAACCATTCTGTGATTCTATGATTCTATGAATTAGTGGGTGCTATTGAATGCATATCAGAATTTCCAAATCCCAGAATAGCAATTTGGTCCTATGGGCAGGAATCCGCCAAGTGTAGCTTAGAGCAACCTAGAGTTGGGACATAACAAAGCTCAGTTGTTCTTTGCTTTCTCCACCTCCTTGGCAATACTACGTGTATCCTGGCTGCCACTGGGCAGTCAATCCACTTGGCATATTTGTAATCCTCTATGTTTGTTTGCACCACTAGTGAATGTTTCTTGCTTGTTCCTTACAGATCATCATGGTGGATTTTATGCTGTATTTCTACAGCTGAGGGACAGCTGTCTGTGAATTTCCAGGTAATTGCCATTTTATCTGCTTCTTTCGTGAGCTGCTCTGGATGTTGTGACCTTTTCTTTGATTTTAAGCTGAAGTCCTCTCTCCTTATCCCCTACATTTGTCACCTCACGATCGAACTGTTGTCCTGAGTTGCACCTTGGAGCTACTTTGAAATGTCAAGTGAAGAATGCTCTGGCTACCCATTCAGTATCCAGCTCTTGTGTCCCACCAGTAGCGTTTGACCGGAAACTGCAAACTGCCTATTTGTATCTAGAGGGGACTTGCTTGCATTTTATAAAGCTATAAATGGTTGAACACTTACTGGATAAAGAACTGTCTGTCCATCTGTATGATCCTGCCGTAACTGTGGTTAATAGAGGAACTCAGCGGCAAGGCAATTTTCATGTCCTGAGAGAAACACTCTTACTTTTTGATTGAACAGAATCCTCATCTATTTCTCCCCTTTTTAAAGGGCTGAGATTTATTTTAGATTTTTGTAATAGATTTTAAAATGTTTCATGCTTACATTAGCTTCATTCCTTTCTTTGAGAGACTCAAAATTAAAGTAAGCACGTGATACAGTAGGGACCTACAAAAGAGCATTGGGTGCAATGGTTTGAGGAGCACCATATCATGAACGCACTAAGCCCCAGTCTTGCTGTGCTGCCAAGCCCATGGCAGTAGATTTGTGCGCTGTCTGACAAGGTTGTTCAAGGCATAGCTTTAGCAAGTCAGATAAAAGCAGGCTGTTTTTCAGTTTGGCACTCAGCCATCCTCATTATGATAATGTCGGTATTGTAAGCTCCTTGGGGCAGGGACTGTGGCTTTCTGTATGTCTTGAGTCAGTCCAAGATTGTGGCTAGCATTCTGTGAACCAAAGCTAATAAATCAAAGACAGTTTTTTCTCATGCACTTCAAAACCTACTCCATTTTGGAATGAGAAAACCACGTACAGCTCACTGCAGGCTTTGTCAAATTATTCCTCCCCTTCACACTTGGACTCTTCTCCATTTTCCACACACTTAGTACTCACCCAGCTCCTTTCTGTAACTGGCAGCTGATCCAATTACACACTAGAGGTAGAAATACTGAAGTCTTGCAGTTCAAATGTGGAATGATATGCATAGTCACTTTGTCACTCAAATCCTTTAAAAAAAAAAAAAGAAAGAAAAATCAGACTAGCTGGCCATAATTAAGGGCAGAAAATAGAGGACACAGTTAATATCTCCATGGTTTGCTAATACTGGGATGTTACAAGTACCAATCAGGAAACCAGAGCCATGTGGCGTCCAAGATAAAAACACTGGCTTTTTACTTCTGGGGCTACAGTTCAAATCCAGCTAAAGGTTCTAAATTAAACAAGACCCTTAACCTATGCCAGAACACACAATTTCTCCAGGTCACAGCTGAGGTTATTGGCAGGTCAGTGTGCTGAAGCTTGTATTCTGTTACCTTCGACACACTTAATGGCATAAACAAAGGAATTAAGGTCCAAACCCTGCCACAGTGCCAAGAATCCAGAAGTGTATGGGCACCAGCACCCAGCTACAGGGGCATGGAAAAAGGAAGACTTGAATTATCAGAGGGCATGAATGTAGGCAAGGTTGGGTTGGTGCACCATAGATCTTGCTGCCGCTTTCTGCAGCGAGGCAATTCGTGGTAATGAACTCATCTGCTGCTCACAGACAACAGTATCTTGAAGAGAGGCTAAATTTGGGATCAGAGGGATGGTGCTGTGTTCTGCCTGAGCTGTTTTCTGGGCTCCTTGTGTCATTTTCCATTGCATTAACAGTACAAAACTGTAGCCACAGTCAGATGTGGGATCCCAATGGCACCATCAGCATGTGCAGCTCTTGGACTGTGTAAATCACCTGTGCAAAGTTGTGTCGAGAGAGAACTTGTTCATTATTGGAAAGGATCCCAGTCACTTGCTAGGGATAATAATGAATGCCTGTTAATAATGACTCACTTTGAATTAGATGTAAAGTTAGGATGTAGGCATCAGGTAGCTAACAGATACTCTTTGCTTGCACTGTTGGCATTTGACTGCTGTGTGCATAGCAGGCTAATTTGTGTGCCTGCTTCCAGAATTACATTTTTGGAGAATCCTGGTTCAGATTCTCAGCTGGATTTATCTTCAAAGATTTGCTCAGAAGCAGTTTGCATTCAGCAGAGCAAGCTTGTAAAACTACATAATAGTAGCAAAGGATCTACCACGTTACCAAAAACGTAGGAACTCTTAAAACCTCCAAGCTCCTCTAGCTCCCACCAGAGAGCTAGAGCTGAGAATCCCACATGATTGAAAACAAGCAATAATTAAAAATCCCTATTTTGCCCAAAGAATTCCTTTGTTCAAGGTATGTAAATGTCTTTTCCTGCTTGTTAAATTATTTCATTTTTGGTAGTTCCTTAGCTCAGTAATCTGAGCTTGGGAATAGAGGAGTCTGAAAGGAGTGTTACTCTGAAACAAAACACCTGTCTTTCAGTCAAGACTAAATTGACAAGCAACAATTTAGTTGTCTAAACTCAGAGCTTTCAGGATTTCAGACTACATAAATGTCAAGATGTGTAGGTAGGGCTCAAAGGTGAGTGACACTGTAGGCAAATATACATTGGAACTTCAATTATCCGAACCCTGATAACTCTCAGTTACCAGAAGTTTAAACGTGTCTTCCCTCACTCCTAGTTTCTACATATTTCTGTAAAATCCCTTTGTACTAAATTGCCTGTGTCTTTGCCCAGCATAGTCTGTAAACTTTTAAGAGCTTGTCTCCTGAGGAGCTTAGTGTGTCTGCCAGATCACAGCATCAGCAACCCCTTTCTGATGGTGCCTGTAACCATCCCTTCATGTTACCTGTTACATTTGGATAGAAGTATTAAAATAAATAAATAATCATTTTCATCTTTGTTGTCTCCAGCTGCATTCCACCTCTCCTTAGGCATAGTGTCACTGATGTACCCTTCAGCCTAATATAGAGTGTGTACATGCATTGAAACACCTTTCTTGATTCCTTCTTAGGGAGGTTGTGTCCTCTAATTAGCAGCCAGAGGATAGGATGGACTTTGCTAGTTAGCAGAATTCACCATCGTTAGGTTGGATTTCATAGACCAAATTCTGCCCTTCATTGCTCTCCTGTCTTGGACATTGACTGATAGCCAAGAGCCAAATATGCCTTGATTTCCATAGTTTTGGAGCTAAAAAGCTGCTGAGATCCAAATCAAGGCCCTCTGAGAAATTTTGCTTTACATGTTCCTGACTTCAACACTTTTTTTTCAACACATCCCAGTTACTTTTTAGGGGGTTGGTTGTGATTTGATTTCAGAGAGGTAGCAGTTCACATTTACAGGTCCCTGCACTGGCTGTAGAACTAAATCATAAGGTTTTGAGTGTCAGAAGAAAATGTCTGGCAGGAAAGTATGTGAGGCATCTTCACCTCCTTTTGCACCTTTATATTTTCCAGCCTTAATTTCACCCTATTCCTGCCTTACGTTTGCCATTTTAAGTTTCTTCCAGCACCTTCTAACATCTTCTGTTCTCCTATGGCAAGTGGTGGAGAGAGTCCCTCACTCTTTTTCCTTGCTCTTCAGCAAGCATTTTCCTCTTTATCCTTCAGGGGAGGAATCTGAAAAAGAATAAAGATAGGAGATTTTCGTTTCATCCCCAACAGCAAGGACTATTGGGAAAAGAGTGTCTGAATAAGCCAGTATGATGGGCAGAGTATTCTGCAAAATTAGAGCTGGCATACACTAATCTGTGCCGTGGTCCCTCTTCAGATAAACGTTCATTAGTGGTGCTGTGGGACAAAAGCTGCTGTACAAGTGTTGCCTGCTCTGCAGTGGAGGATTTTTGGGTGGAATGAGGCCCCTGAACAATAAACTGGCCCCCGTGAGGAAGAGTAAAGGGATTTCTGGCCAGGTCACACGATGTCTGAAGGCAAAGAGCTTGATCCTACCAGAACATGTGACGTAAGACATGGAGGATCCAGTATTGCACAGGAAAATAAAATCCTTTTCTCCATTGAAAGCAGAGTTGCACAAGTGAACTAGAAGCCAAATGCAATCCAGTTTCATCTGTTGCTTTGACTGGGAATGGGAAGAAAAGAAAACTAGATGGAGATATTAAATTACAAGTTTTGTGGGTAGAAAGAAATCTCATTCTACTGACAGGAAACTAATATTGGAAAGAAAATACAGCAACAGAAGACAAACCAGACAGTGCCCATTTCAATATTTAGGAAGTGCTAGTGTCTTAGGTGTTCCATGGTATTCAAAAATTGAAATAAATTAAAGTCTTATTTTAATTGAATTACACAATGACATCAATTTAAACGTTAGTAAACAGATGCAATTTTGTGCAATGCTTTAAATTACATTTCTCACATATGCATTTAATTTAACTTTATTGAGATGTTTATTTATGTTAATAATTAAAAGCAGTTATTTAAGGGTAACTATGAAATAGCTGTGTAACTACCTTTATTAATAAGACAGTTAGTTAAGGGATAATGTCTATTGCTTTATAGTGTAATTGCAATAAACAGCTGCTGAGTTTGATTAAGAGCTGAAGTGGAGCTAAAGTGTTTGAGCAATCTGAAAAGCTATTTGTTGTAAGTGTACTACAAAGCAATAGCGATTATTCCTATTATACAAAAAGCCATAGCATAAACATTAAAATATAAGTCCTTAGTAGAATGCTTTGTTCTGGGCTTGTTCAAGCCTGTGCATGGTGGGGCTAGAGAAGGAGAGCTGGGGCTTTAGCCGAGAAGAGGCTTGCTGGGGGCAATAGACTTGCTGAAAACAATTTTATTCACACCCAGAGTCACACCTAAGTGCTAGGACGGACACAGTCTGTGCTTGCGTGCTGTGTTTTTTCAGGGGTGGCATCATCTGAAAATCTCTTAACTAGACCCCTTTTCAAATTTTATAGAAAAATTTCTACCTTGGCCTAAGGTCTGACCTAGCGATTTCTTCAGCTTTTTGTTGAAGTATAAAAAGCATATAGTAAAAATCCTTCTGCAACTTGGTCTATGAAATGGCTGCTGCTACTCCATAAGTCCATCATTAACGCATGAAGCAGACACTTCCAGATCCCAGTTGTTGCAGTTGTTATTTACAAACTCCACATTCTTCTGCTCCTGGGCAGTGAACTCATACATAAGATATTTGCCTTCAACATTTCAGTTATATTAGGGTCCCACAAGTTTTGTAGCAAGTCAGGAAAGAGTTGCTTAATTGCTTAAAAGCTGTTTCATTTCACCTTTTATTTAAGAGCAACTTCTAATGGTGAACTCTGACACACTGATTGCAGCACAAAAGGACATGAGTGGTCAACTGCCTTTTGCTGCTCCTACTTCATGCACCTCTGTGGCTGTATTAACAGTGAAAATCTCATGGAGACCAAAAGAGCTATGAAATGCTGACAAGCAAAAATTTACCAATAGAGATCTTGCATATTTGTGGTTTTGTAGTGAACTAGGTTGGCCAAGTCCTAGATTAAGATTTTGAGGGAGTTGTGGATAAGAATGTGTCCTGGGTATCCTGTCTCAGGTCCTGAATTCCTTCTCACGTTATTGACACTTGGAAATCACTCAAGCAAGTTCTCACTTTCAGCCAGATGCAAACATCTATGGGAAAGGTGGGTGAATCCGTCACTGCTGTGAACTCAGCTCAGGGAATATGTACCAAAGTCTATTTGATCAAAACCCACCAATCCATTTGCATCAAGGTTGTAGGGATTTCATATAAAAAATGTAAAAAAGTTAAAAAGGCAAAAAAAAAAAAAAAAGGTGTTAGCAGTACAGTTACAGTGGTTTCCTCCTTTTGCACAATCTATCCTGAAAGAGATAATGTTATCTTTGACTAATCAGTCATGTATAATATTTTGAAAAAGCTGACGGGAAAAGGCAACTTGGCAAAGCCTGATGCACAGTGATTAATCCTAGTGCCAATTTCCTACTAATCTTCTGTGGAATGGTTTTGTTTCTGGTTTATTAAGGAAGCAGACGTATAGGTGTCTCAGTACTGAGGCTGTGCATGTACACACGTCCGCATTTGCAAGGAGGCAAGTCAGATTCTCCTCTGTGAAAGCACTGCTACTGCTAGGATCTTCCCAAATAATCTCTGTTGGTGGCTGAAATGGAGCGCGGGACCTGCTCCGCTCCTATGGCTCCTACCTCCGGAGGAGCTTAGGCAATGGCAGAAAAGCCCACCCAGTGTACTCGTCTTGTTAAACTTCTGGGGCTTGCAGGCCTTCCTAACTCTGCCCTGGGGAAAAACTGTGTAACAATGGATAAAAGACTTGGGCCTCCCAGCTTAGTTACAAAGGATTCTCTTCACTCATCCTCTTAGTGAGAAATCCAGTTGAATGCTTTTTGAAATCTTTCAAATATTAAAAATAAAATACATCTTCTTATTCCATTCCCTGGTGAGATTCTTGACTGCAGTGCCATGTTGTCATACACTTCAGGTCCTTTAAAATGTCGAAAGGAGCCTCTTTAGTGATGTGGCTGCAGCCAGGTACATGGAGAAAGGGTTATTCAGTTCTTTGTGTGCCTTCAAAAAGTAAAAGGAAAAAACCAATGAGCCCTGAGAGGGGGCAGGTATAGTGGATATTAAAATAATTTGATGTCAAGATGCACAAGGCTCACTGCTGCTACCTAGCTTCATTGGGATCTGTTTTGGAAAAAGCTGGAGTACATTTATTGGTTTCAGACAGAGAGAGTTTCATTACCTGGGCATATGAGTCAGAGTGGTTTGTTGCTCAGAACAGTTACTGAAAAAATACTGTTTTCAGATGCCTGAGAAACTGTTTTGCCTTGTATTTCCTTCTCTCCTGAAATGTTGTCTGCTTTCTTCCCTTAGTGCCAGAGTCAGCCTAGAGATGCTCTACTCCCTCTTTGCACATGCTTTTCAACTCAGTGGGGACAGGATGACGCAAGACACTCTGAGGTCACTTATAATCTGAAAGAGTTGGAAAAATGAAAACTGTCCATGTGTGCCATCATCAAGGGAATCATCAAGTGACTCTCTTACTCATGGTCTTAGAAGTCAGTTTTCTTTGCCTAGAAATCTTTGACCAAACACATTGTTGTCATTGCTTTTAAAGAAAATTTCTCCATAGGAAGCACTTGCAAGCAGCCAAGTGGTTTGTTCTTTGTGCCTTGCAGTCTCTCTCTCTTTCTCTTCCCTCCCAAGGAGCTGTTGAATATTCAGCATCACCTGATTTTAAACTCTTTCTTTAAAGTCTTTGGTCATGCTGGCACGTTCCTGTACCATCTTGAGTTCGAGCACAGGAGAACTTGAACATCTTAACAGTAATTTTTTTGCTAAAGTATATGTTTAGATTAATGTAAAAACACTCACCTGCCTTGTTAGGTTTTTGTTGGGTTTTTTTTTTTTGGTTTGTGTTTGTTTGTTTTTTGGGCTGTTTTTTTTTGTTGTTGTTGTTTTTTTGGTTTGTTTTTTTTACATCTTGCTATCGCTGAATTTAGCTTTGGTTCATTAGTCAAGGAAACAAACAGCTACATTTCTTAGTATTCACACTATCACAGAGTGTATTCCAAGCCCATACTTATCCTGCAGCTTGTTAAATAATTCTTTATCCTTTAAGAAATTCCCATTAATCTCTGACCAAGAAGAGCAATAATAGGTTAGTTAGTCATCATATATAAAAATCTGAATCATTTTTACAAGTATCTTTAATGGCTTCCATTAATTACGTGTCTTCATAAAAAAGCTACCCTCTCAAACACAGCATCCTTTCATTCTTCAAGAGGACCTAATTTCTAAAGTAACTGAAATTAAGGCACTGATGCTTTGTTTTGGGCAAATTAAACAGAAAAAATACTCACACAGCTCAAGCAGAAGGTACAGGAATCATGTGTTCTATTAACTTGTCAGCTACCTTGGTATTATTAGCAAAATTTTACAAGTCAACCCAGTGGACTACTGTGAATAGTGTTACACTGACAGCAAAATATTCCATGTGGACTGGGTTTTGATTTTAGCTGCAGCCCAGGTGGAGATGAGACATCTCCCCTGCTGCTCTTGGCTTTGCCCCGCATGTCCTTGGCTCAGGTTTCGTGGTGGTTGTGTGGTGAGCATGAACAGGGCTGTTACCCAAGGGCATGGCACACCCTTCCTGTCTCATCTCTACCTCCTCATGCCTGCCTGCCCCCTTCTGAGAAGTGTTGCGTCTCTGTGTGCTCAGCAGCATCGGGGGGCATTTTTAGGGTAAGATGATGTTTTAGCCTATTAATTCTCTAATCAAATATGCATCTTCAAGCGGGGAAAAATGGTCCCATCAGGGCTGGGCGGGCAGGCAGGACCAGCCCTTTCAAGGGCAGCTCAGACTTCTGGTGGATGAAAGTGGCTGTAAAACCACAGCCAGGATCATTACGGCATTAATTCCTTTTTTCTTGCTCTTTGTTGATTTAACTATTAGTTTGTTACCTTAGACCCACAATAAAAGGTAATGTTCATTGCCCTGCCATCAGAGCTGCACTGGACAATGTTTTCAAAACTCCTTCAAAAGGCATCTCCTCTATGTTCATCTGTCTTCCTCTGAAGACTCCAGAGGCCCTGAGAAATGGTTAAAAGTTTTCAAGGTCAAATGTAAAACAGAGGCAGCCTCTACCCTTCATGGCCTCTTTAAACCCTTCCATAGTCCATAGGTTGAGAAACACTGAAAAAGGAAGGGTGGTACTGAAGCCTCTTCCTGCCCTGTTTTATTTCAGGTCATGTAACTTTGCTCACTCTTGTGGAAAGCCTGAGGAGCTCCAGGAGGAGTTTAAGGAGATCTTCCTCTCCTGTTCAGGTGAATAGTCATGAATTAGACTCTTGAGAGACTAAGGCAGTATAAATACATAAGGAAATCTTTTGATTACACATAATGTTTAAAGATGCTAAAAATGCTTCTACTACAGTTAATGCTGGAAATTTTATGTATTTACTATTTATCTTAATTTATGATTTTTTTTTCCCCTTCCCTGTGAAGTGAAGACTATCAATAGATAAGGGAGAGAATTCTGTGTTTTTGTATGCAGTATGAGTCCAGTATTTGGCCAAGACCCAGATCTATTGTGGCAAGAATGTAAAAGATGAACTAACTAGAGACTCAGACTCTCTGGCTAGCATCCAAGAAACATTAAAAAATGTAGTACTGCACATAACAAGTAGGAAGATGCATGCAAATGTTGATGTCTTATTGAAAACTGTTAACTTATTAATATGATGGGTTTATAGGCATGCATTTGGATTTTAAAACCTACTGTCTAAGTTCATGCCCTGAAATTACCTGCTGAA